>NC_056745.1:187273366-187320866 GCF_019279795.1 Protopterus annectens | reverse complement strand
CACTATTGGTACTAAAACAGAATGAAGTACAAAAAAGGCACAAAATAAATATCACAAACACTCATGGTGAGCAACTTGCCTCAAGAACATGGAGGAAATATGCAGTGTTGCCCCGAGTATGGGCCAACATGGAGAAAAGCACCGAGCAGTTAATTTACTCATTGAACAGCACTACTATCAGATATTAGCACAATCTAACATAGTCCTGTATCAGCCTCAAAGACCACCCAAGGAGACATCTGTATAATCCAGTCTATAACCTACAGTAGCCCACCCAAATACAGTTGGGTTCAACATGGATATGCAATTTCCAAATGTCTCCTCAGCCATCTTCGTAGACATGGGCATCCACAGACAATGTAGCAATTATCTCATGTTCGCAGACAGCCATCTATCAAATCCTCAAAGAAACAAATAGTATAAGAGATGCACATACACAATTTTACGGAAAGCAAAAAACTCTCATACAAACAATGATGTCAAAAAACACACACACACACACACACACACACACACACACACACACACACACACACACACGGTACACCCACTATTTAGTGTCCACCACACACACTGCGTTTTAGTGCCTCAGCACAAATTGATCAATCTTCCCAAACCTCAAAGACTTCCTGAGCCCTATAAACAGCAATGCCTATCCTCAGCAATTTTCTAAAGCATTTATCAACAGCAACTCCAAACACCATACATATGCTTACACCCAGTGGAACCTCAACAGCATAGCCTATAAGGCAAACAAACATACTATTCCGGACTCTTGTCATAGGGGGATTCCACTGTACAACACAGATTATCTACTCACCAGACTAAAGAAGAAAATAATACTTAGTTGTTTATCTGGAGCCAGGATCCTCCAAGTTATGCACACACTCAAGTCACTACACCACAGGTACCACTATGATTCTGTCATTGTCTATGTAGGTATTAAGGACCGGAGACATACCTCCTTGGACTATATGAAGACAGACATGTTACTGATTTCTCTCTAAATATGTGTCTCAGGTAAGTACATGCCTTGCATTGAGCAGCATTCTACCTTGACACCACAATACAAACAAAAAAGATAACAGACTTCAATAACTGGCTTAGTTTCTGGTGTCTATCCAGGGAGATTCAACATTTGTCAGCATTGCTGTACATAGGTACACCACACTGCTTTGCAAAGGATGGTCTGGAACTCTCCCCCCTCAGCTTCTGAATACTTTATCCACCCAACTGCTGTCTTTTTTAAGAAATGCCAAAATGACAAACCTGACGCGGTGGTACGGCAGTAGCGTTGTTACCTCACAGCAAGAGGTTCTCCCGTTCGATTCTCGGCTTGGCTTGGGAGGGCCTTCTGTGTGGAGTCTACATGTCCTCCTCATGGTTTGTTAGCATTCGAAAGACATGCATGCATAAACTGGCGTGCCTACATTGAAGGTTGGGCGTCGAGCTGGCACCTCGGCGTTTCATAAAAAAATCTACTGCCAATCATTAGCGGACCGGAGTTCCACTGTGGTGACCCCTTACTGGGAAAAAGCCGAAAGACAAACAACAACAACCAACACAGCAAATAAAACCCAAAGAAATCTAAAGGTGCTAGTGATGAATGCTAGGAGTGTAAACAAGAACTCTACATCCTACAAGCTAGCCTCACTTGAGAGAATAAAGGCATCTGTGCCATTACCACCAAGACAGTTTAAATCTGCAGAAAGTACTCGGACAGTGCAATGCTTCAGTGCCATCCACACATTTAGATCATCAGCTCCACAGACAGGGACAAAAGATGTCTTTTGATGAGGAGTCAATCTACATTAGCAACACGTATACTTCTACATTGGTTAAACAGGACGATGCCCTGGTAATTTGCACGTGGATAAAGTCCCATACCATAACCTAGCAAGATATAGGTCACCATCTATGTCCCAAAAATTGCATAGCTTGTACCTAGACCTACTGGAGACACTCACCATTAAACCACATACCTTATTCATGGAAGATTAACTACTGGGAAAACATACACAGGCACAAAAATTTCTGTTTTTTTATTAACACAAATACCACTGACCAGTCAGTGTGCACACCCACTAAAGGTTCAAACATACTGGATAAGATATTCATCAATACGGAGAAGCACTGTACACTGCCCAGTGTTAGGTTAGGTCTTCACTGGTGTGGTTAGACCAAAGTGGGCTCGTTCAAAGTAGAGATCAAATTAGTAACCCCAGCAAACCCTGTAACAGTTACGAACTCTTCCAAAGCAGACTACATCCTATTAAGCGATAGTTTGTCATACTTCAATGCCTCTCCTAACCCAGAGTTCACAGCAACCTATGCAGAATTGTTCACACAGACCCTAAACAACCATTTTAATGGCAGCAAAGAGACTGCTGTACCAATTAGAAATAAGCCCAAAACAAACTCAAAAACAACCCACACTGGTGGAATCCTAACTCGGTATGATATATAACAAATGGAAAAGCCATGGCTAAACTCCCATAATGAGAAGAGCTCTTCAATTAAACTAAACAAGAAACTAAGAGAACTAACCAAGTCCAACAAGGCCAATTAAGAGGTCAAAATAGCTTCAAAGGCTAAAAAACAACCACAAGCCCATCTACAGCTATGTCCATAACCTCAAAGGCAGCACACAGTAGTGGGCTGAACTGGTGATCAATGGTACCGCCTTCACCATGTAAAGACGCCATGGCGAATCTGCTGGCTGACAAACTCAGCTAGACTTCACCCCCCCCCACTCATGAAATACCTACAAGCATTACCCTCCCCCCAACTACTAGCAGGAAGCAGGTCCTGGTGGCATTCTCTAAAGCCAAAAACAACCTCAATGGGTCCCAGCAATTTCCCAGGATGCCTTCTAAATAGCTTGAAACATGACCTATCAAAACCACTTGAGTCACTTTTCAACAATAGTTTCAAGACAGGCTTTGCACCACAAGAATGAAGGACCACAACAGTTACCCCACTTCACAAGAGTGGACCATCAAGTGACGCTAGAAAATGCAGCCCCGTTAGTCTGACTAGTCCAATATGCAAATCCCTGAAATTAATCATCATGGAAATGATAGACAAAGACACAGGCAACCTTCATACACTGGACCCAACCCAGTTTTGTTTTGTCAAGGAAGTTCACACCTACTAAACCTAGTGGATTTCTTTGAGATAATCACCAAGGCAACGGATGAGGGGAAAATGGTGCATAACTCCTATCTGAACCTGGCTAAGGCATTGGATACAAAAACCCACTCGGGTATAAATGATATACTCACTGAATTGGGCACAAGTCCCTACATAATTCACTGGGTTGTTAGCTGGCTCACAGACAGGACCCAGGAAGTCAGGATTCGGGAAACTGCCTCCACTAATAAGACTGGTTACCATCAAGTTACCCAAGGACTTCGATCTGGAACTGCTCCCATTTGGCATTTACTTCTCAGAGGTAAAGGTTAATATCAAGGGCCTTTGCCTGACCAAGTTCACATATGACTGCAAATTGGGAGCTATCACACAGTCGCCCTACAACACAAACATCTTACAAAAGGGTCTAACACAGACAAATGAATGGTACTAAAGTCACAGATTAAGACTGAATGTCTAAAAATGCATTATAGTGCCTTTAGGGAAAATGTCAAACCAGGCTAATTACACCATCAATAAAAGACATCCCTAAGAGCTGACCTGGTAATCAAGGATCTGGGAACATATGCAAAAAGTAACCTGGCCTTTGACCAACATGTGGCCACAGTAAGAAGAAAATCATTCTGTACTGCCTAATTTATAAATATGGACATGGCATCCAGGTCCAAACAGTCATACTGCCATTTTACCAACAGAATCCAGGGAATAAACACATTGTCAAATATGGATCGCTTTAAAACCCTATAACTATACTCTTGTCTCCTACAGATTATAGAGAGGCAGTCTACGCCTGGCATACAAGGCATCCCAGGATGCAGCTGTGACGGACCTTTTACACATTTGCAAAATGAACAACATCAGAACCACTAGGTCCAAAGATTTAAGTTTTGCTTGCAATATAAATAGGACATGTTGGGGGGAGCAGATGCGTCTCAGTAGGATCCCCATGCTCTGGAACAGGCTCCTCATCCATGGGAAGCAGAGTCAGCCTCTAACCAGATTTAAGCACAACTTTGACTAGTGGATGAGAAATTGGAAATTCACCCCAGGTCTGGTTCTCGTGTCTCTGATAGAGACAGGCAGAGAGCAACTATGCCCAAACTAACATACCCCCCCACATAACCTTCAGAAACTTCCTAATATACCCCTCTTAATAAACACCCACAATACATAGGTACACAAATAGGGTGGATTGCACAGCTATGCTTATCAAGGTCCTAGTGATTGTTAGCCTAGTATACACATATGAATCTATACCAAAGAATATGCTTCACACTCAATACTCCTTTGAGCAGAACCTTTGGCCCATTTCCCCAGACCCTTCATCATTACTCCCTTCAGGTTTCGGTGCCATCCGGTACTATTATCTTCACAGTAACTGTGCTTTGAAAACTCTTGCATACACACACACACACACACACACACACACACACACACACACTTAATAACTCTGCAACATTATAGCCTAAGTTAGTAAATTACCGCCTCCCCAGATTACCTGACTAGGAGCCTCACTGTTCCACTCTTGTTACTAAAGTCAAATAATTATAAAACACAAATTACAGTAGAGCAGAACAGTCTGTCCAATAGAGGCAGCTGCCAGCAGCTTGTCATAAATTAGCAATAAATATCGCTTATCAATTAATAAGTGAATAGACAGACAATCAGCCACAAGCTTCTCAAAACTGACTAAATAAAACCCCCTAGAGAATGAGTTAAGCAATGCAGTTAAATATATATATATATATATAAATAAATCAGAGTCACTTTAATTGATGGCAGGTGTATACCCATGAAGACTGGATGCTGTAATTAAATCAAAAGGTACTTCAACAAAGTATTAGTTTAAGGTTGTGCACACTTACGCAACCAGCTTATGTAGGTTTATTTTTTTATATTTTTTTCCCCCCTAACAGATGTTTGTTTTTCAACTGAATTGTACAGGTTATAAGTCACATTAAAGGTGGGAAATGTTTTGAAATTATTTATTATGGTCTCATTTTTATATCACAAAAACCTGGCATTTTATCCGGGGTGAGTGCACTTTTTATATCCGCTGTATTTACAGCATAAGACATTAATCATATACTATATGTGCACAGTTATAAAAAAAAAAAAAAAAAAAAAAAAAAAAAAAAAGAGTATTGCAATGACCTCCCCCCAGCATGCAGCATCCTTTTTACAGTTTTATACCATCAGTATTTCTAAAATGCATACAGACGTTAAGGAACTGTAAAAGGGATACTGTACACTGTTGTGGTGAAGCAACTTCTATTGCATCAGTACTTTTTGCTGCTGAAGTTAAGGAACTGTAAATAGGATAAAGAAGCCGCGGTGGTACAGCGGTAGTGTTGTTGCCTCACAGCAAGAGGTTCTTCTGTTCGATTCTCGGCTGGAGTGTTCGATTCTTGGCTGGAGTGGCTTCTGTGTGGAGTCTGAATGTCCTCCCCACGGTAGAGTGGCCTCCGAAAAACATGCATGAATGGGTGTGCCTTGGGCGTCGGGCTGGCAACTCTGCACCATAAAAAAAGTCTACTGCCAATCATTAGCGGACCGGAGTTCCGCTGTGGTGACCCCTAACTGGGAAAAGACAAACATGGCAAGGGCTCATCACTGCTAGTTTTTACGTCAGAAGTTTTAATTTTTTATTTAAATTAAACGGATTTTACTGACAGCTAATCTGGATGCAATGTATGCAAACACACCAAATATTTTAACATTTTGAAATGCTCACAATGTGAACCCACGAGGTTAGCTGGATGACTAGAATGGAACACAGATGATATGAACCTGGTGGGCCTAACTGTGGACTGTATACAGTTTATTTTTCAAAAATTATTAAACCTTAAGAAATAGTTTAAAATATAAAAAGTCTGAAAATGCAGAGAACTAAGACTATGAGCTGTTAACAAGCTGTTTTCTGTAGTACAAGATTCAATTCTCCTAGCTTCCAGTTGCCTGCTGTGTGACTAAGCAAGTATTTTATCCAGAAAGTGCACCAGGGCAATTGTGAACTGAAATAGGTAGTTAGGAGACTGAAGAGCTTATGAACTCATAGGCGTCAGAATGTTCACTTGTGAGCATAAACAGTAAGACACACACACAAAAAAACAAACAAAAAAAAAACAACTCTGTTTGGCATAATGGTCAAGGTCTTCTCCTCAGAGACACAAGGTACAAGGTTTGGTTCTGAACTCAGCTTAAAATGGCCCTTCAGGGCAGTTAGCCTAGTATTCTCCTAGAAAAGGTCAGCACTGTTAATGGTGGGTGGGTTTGGTATAGTAGTTAAGGTCTTAACCTCATAGATGCAAATAGCCTAGTATTCTCCTAGAAAAGGTCAGCACTGTTAATGGTGGGTGGGTTTGGTATAGTAGTTAAGGTCTTAACCTCATAGATGCAAAGTACAGGGTTTGTTTTCTGACCGTGGGTTATTGACCAGGCTTAAATTGGCCCTTCAGGGCAGTTAGCCTAGTATTCACCTATAAATCTACTGTTTTAACTGATGAGAGATTAGTTGAGCAAAACATTATGCTCTACCCATAACATATACAGAGAACTTTATTTCTTTTTATTTAACTTTATATATTGCAAGGGGGAAAATATCAAACTCCTAACAGCAACACTGTGTTTCATCCTACAGAATTAATATTTGCAACAAGGATTGTGAGATGTATGGTGAGGGGTGGAAGTGGAAGATGGGAGGATAAACTATATAGTGGGTCATTAGGAGTGTGACACTGTGATAGACCAATGTTTCCTCCGTTTGCCTCAACAGATTTAGGCTGTTACATAAGTGAGAACACTATTTGCTATGCATTGTCTGTAGTTACTTATTTTTGAAACAGCAGATAAAATAAAAATAAAAAAATCTGTCACTACAATATCTATTGCACAGAAAAATATACTTCTGTCTGCACTGTGTTGAGGACGTATTCTGAAGCCTTTGTTTTTACAAAGTATTTTTTTCACAAACTTTGTTCTTGTTTCTTACTCTACTGTCTCTGTCTCAGCCTCAGCCCTGGTGGTACAATGACATAAAAAAAAGTGAGAATGAATGGGCAACAATGGAGATTTTACATACATGTCTTAGACCACTGTCGCTCTCCTTTTCTCTGAGGTATGGCAATCTCAGAGTTAGTATACACAAGCAGTGGGGAACGGGAGGGCAGGGAGGCTTGGCCCCAAGCAAAAAATAAAAAAAAAAAAACTTAAAAATGAAAACAGTGATTGTTGACATTTTGTTGTTATCCTGTAGTTTTCTTTTTTTTTTTTTTTTTGTAATTCCAGAACTCAATTGTGTGACTTGGAATTGGGATTGGGATAGGAATCTGAACGGTATTTGAATGCGTCCCTGAATAAACATACAGGAAACATATGTAACCACTGGACCCTAGATTTCCCGTAATCTAGTTTTACCAATATATTTTTCTGGGTGGGGGTATTACATATTTCGCAATAGATGGTTTTTCTGACTGTGTCCACAGATAACCATTTGAAATGTCAGCACCATTAGAGCAAGTCCTGAAAAGCAGAGATGAATGGCTAAAATAACAGACTTACACATATTAAGCCCAAAATGTCATTTCTTGGAATATTCCCTTTTCTCCAAGGTATTGCAGACTCAGAATCAGAGTTGGTGTATATAAACTTGAAGGGGTGCTTGTGCCCCCCCCCCCCCAGCAAAAATAAATTTAAAAGACAAAGAGCAATTTTCGACATTCACTCTTCTCCTGTGCTTTTGGTCTTTTTTTTTTTCAGTTTGCTGGCACTCAACATTTACAGTGCTGACATTTCAGTAGGGAGCCTGTGCCATATCACGTACAGTTAATTGCATGAGTTTTACTTCAAATTTGGCCTATTTCTTATACAGAAGTGCAGTGTCACACCACGTACTTGTGACTGGGTGTTTTACAGCTTAGAAAAAGTTAAAAGTGATTTGGATTAACTTTTTTGGGAACAATTCTGAAGGACTAGCTTTTGGGATGGACAGGTTATCATTGATGATTATGGGGGAGCAACACAGATGATTGTGGAGGGAGCAGCAGTATTAGACCTTAAAGGACAAAATGAAAAAGCCTGTCTACATTTCTGGTCAGTAGGCAGCAAATGTGGGTTTGAAGAGGCCACTGAAGAACTGAACTCCCAAGGGGAGAGGGGAGGTCACCTCCAGAAGCAACAAGCTGTCTCACTCCTTTCCACACAACTGTTGTCATGGAACAGAGGGGCTGATAAGGATGCCCAGATGAATGGCCACATGGCTCTTGTCTAGCCTATGAACACGCTGCTCCTGTTCAACCTGGATGAATGGACCAACTAGGTGAAGACAGTAGAGCCATCACACAAGATCCTTGGTGAGGGAAGTAAAAAAAAAAAATAAATAAAAAGCATGCATCAAGTTCAGTTTACTAAGTGCTCATAACGCAGACAGATCCAGAGGATACACGGTGGTGTTACTTCACAGAAATGGTGGTAGATACACTGATGCAAGCAAATTCCTAGAAAGAGGCAAGGCAAATGTAAAATAAGTCGTTGGCTAAACAGAATCTGTGCACTTCTTGTAATTAAATCAACTTTTCTGTGTCTGCTCTCAAACTTTCTGTAACACAGTTAATACAGTTTTCATCTATTGTCTCACTTGCTGTATATCCTTCATCATTGGCTACAAACTTCAGCATCCTAATGCTTCATACATCATTTGCTCTACTCACAAATGCCTCCCTATCCAATGCCTCACAGCAACACATCGTTTCCACCTTGGCATGAGGAGGCAACGGAATCATGGCATAAGAGTGCCTATGTTCAGGAGGGAGGTTACTCAATTTCCCAATGACATTTGTGCAATGTGGTGAACACAGTGAGTATATTGTATTTCCATATGTAAGCCTGCCCACTGCTATTCTGTACCTCTTAACAGGCTGCTATGTCTCAGGTCTCCAACTGAGGTTATCCCTTTAAACGTAGCAACCCACTCCCTCTTCCAAAAAGAGACAACCACTCAGTATCACCCTTCCCAGCTGGCCTCCTGTTTGAGCCACAATGTAGTGGCATAGTAAGGAACAGGATCCTATACCAGCAAGCCAGCTAACATTATCCTTGTATATACAAAGCAGATTACTTAGAATGTCCTAAATATGAGACACTGAAAATGGATTTAATTGCTAACAGAACTGCCAAAAAAGTTTCCAGGAAATGCTGCAAAACGCTGCCTTAAGTACAAGGAGAACAGAGTTTTAGCACACCTGTAGATTATCAGAGACAAAATTATTTTTTTATAAAAAAATCCAAATGGTTATAAAGGAAAAAATCTGAATTCATGAAAAGAAGAAACAGTATACAAGTACTAATCACTACTAAGAAAAATGCCATGAGTATATGGTGAGGAAGAGAGTGAATGAATCTTTGTTCATTCAGTAGTTTGCAGTCAGTAAAATGTCTCAAAATCTGAGTGCTACTTTGATAATTCTGACAGCCCAGATTCAAAGAAAATACATTCTATTTAGCAAACTTCAACAGAGATGCAATGCACTGTTTTCAGACATTATGTGCTATCTAACTGGAGTCAAAAGTTGCATAAACTGTAAGGTGTGCAAGAAGAAAAAAAAAATAAAGTACATGACAGATATTCACACCCTATGCCTCAGCGTCTGTCTTTCTGACAAGGTCACCAGAGCAAGTGGAAAAATACTATCACAAACATTATAGGCATAGACCAATCCTTGTCCTAAATGTCCTTAGAAGATTACAGTACAGAGTAAATACTCATTACACCACTAAACATAAATAATAGGGCTGCCAGTTCCAGCAAGACGACTTCACCCAAAACTCAGCAGATCATCTTCAATCCAGATTAGAACTAGAACCACCAAGAGAGTTGTATGTTTACTGTCAACATATCGAACAAAAGAAACCACCACCGTCATAAAGCAGTCTAATAACAGATAACATGACCACAACCATTCATACCTAAAAGATTTCAGATTACACAGGCCACAAGTAGAAGGGTCTCAGACTCTTAAGGAAAATGAAGGACACAGAAATAAATTTCCATATGGAATATGAACAGCAATTTCTTTACAATGCCAAGAAAAATATATGTGTGCCACAGTTTAGTACATAATTTGCTACTAATTTATATTCTCTCCCAATACAACTTACATATAAAGGATGTTACAGAATTACTGAACTTCTAAAGGTAAATTCCTAAACTCAAAAAAAATCATACGTCTCGCAAGTTGTGATTTCAGTTGAATTTAGCATGTGAAGTGTGTTAACTTCACTGCAAGAGTGACATTTCATTTGGATGTTACATAAAATGGGCTTTCTCAGAAAGAAAATGAGTAACTAAGCAGTTGTATTAAAAAGAGAGACAACATTTACAAGATTGGCCTTTCTAACCTTCCACAGTACCGCAAAGATACAAGTTTAACTCAAAACCAAAACACGAACAAACTAATAGTAAAAAAGAAAGAAAGAGCAACCGGCACTAAGGCAAACACCAGAATACCTGATGATCATGAAGTAAAGGCTGACAAGCAGACAAAAGCGCTAAATAAAATGATACAAGTTTAAGTTAAGGTCTATGCCCCGGTTTTATTCTCATTCTTGCACAACAAGAAAGGCACAAAGATGTATATTGTGCAAGCTATGGTGGTTTGAATTACACTTCTCCAATATGCAATGCAGCACTGTTAAACATTTTAAAAGAGCATCAGTTGCTCTGTTATGAGAAAAGGCCATAAATGAAATGGTAGCAAGCAGAAGACTACAAAAACAAAGGCCAAGAAAAAGCTACAACATCCTCTGTCTGACTGGTGGAGGGCTGAGTTGTCTGTGGGTGACCCACTTTCAGTGAAGAAATCTGGTTCTAGAAAGAATAAGTCAATGACAAGCATAGTTTTTATAATACCTCCATAAGCATAACAGTTATAACGCTTCAGTCCCTGTCTGGTCACAAATGCAGGAGGAAGACAGCACTGATGACTGGCTCAGGGTCAATTTAACCAGGATTCTCTACAAAGGGACCATTGAATACCTGATGAAAATGTTACAGAGCAAGTCGCCTTGGGTGGTAAAAGCACAAACACAAAAGCTGCTTTAGTTACCTAAGGATATGTGGAGCAAAAGCAACTCATCTACAGCATGTTTTTAATGCACTATGTTGCAGTTCCGTCGTATTAGGAATGTACACTTTGTTGTTATACTTGATATTCACCATACAGAGCCTTTTACTACCTCTCCAGTTGTCTAGTCTATGTGTTGTAATTACAACTGTGAAAAGGGAATATTAAACTTAAACCAAGACTGCAGTTAAAAAAAAAAAATGTGCTGACAATAACTTTAAGAACCTGTGCAACATGCAATAAAACTGAATTCTTCCTCAATCTGATAATATTTTTCTGTCATGCTGCAAATACAAAAACAATAAAAATACAAACAACCAAACTTCTCTTTGGCAAGCTGCATAAATATAAATGTTTACATTTTAAGAATGTAAATATTAAATTAAATTATGGAAAACAAATCTCAGTTCTGCAATAAATTGGGCTAGTCAGTCAAATAGGTAACACACATATTCCCACCTTCCTGCCATCTCAAGAGAGAGTGTCTGCAGGAATACTCCATGTACACGTTTCAGAGCATCACTCTGAAACATTGCACTTTACACAGCTCAGCTAATTAAAACAAACTTCACCTTATAATAGATTTGTAAATACACTACTTAAAAACAACTTTGTTTACTTATACAAAAATACACACACACACATATATATATATATATATATATATGCATTTGTGTATGTGTATACAGCTGCAAAAGAAACCATCAAAACAATATCTACTTTCCTTTAAAGTGGGCATTGTGTGGCAAAATTTGGATCGAAGTGTGAATTTTTATTTAGCTGGCAGCATGGCAGTAATGCCAGGTTGTGAGTACAAAAATCGAAGTTTCTGGTTACATTCATGCCATCTCTGAGCACTTTATTTATGGACTGTTGATAAGGATTTATATGTGTGGATTCACACAGGAGTATTTTTCAGGCATAGTCCACATGCACAACACAGATAAACAATGCAACAAACAATAAAAAATAGAGGAAAAAAAAAAGAAAATCAGCAATTGATACTTATAAAATATGCAGTTGTTGCAATGGTGATAAACGTTAGCTGCTTTACATACACACACCTTATACACATATACATACATACACACACACACACAAACACACGTTTGTATGTGTGTGTGTGAATACATATACAAACACAACATTTGTAATATAAATAGCAAAACGACTACACACAAGTCCAGTTCCTATAGTAAAGGATACATTCAAATGTTTGGTCATCAAGATTGCTCCCGGAGAAGCTTTGGGTTTTCTTTGTAATTACAACTGTGAAAAGGGAATATTAAACTTAAACCAAGACTGCAGTTAAAAAAAAAAATCTGCAGACAATATAACTTTAAGAACCTGCAACATCATCAAAGCCATCCACACATAGAAAATATATGTTCCATTGAAAACAAATGATGTAAGGCCACTTGCACATTAGGCTATTTAGAAATAGCAAGCTGTTCATGTTTTACTGCTAAGTGGATAAGGTAGAGAAACAAGTGGGACTGAATCAATTAAATCTTAGGGACTTTTTTAAACAGGAAACAAGTAAAACATGTTTGTATTCCAGCAAGTAATTCACATGTTGCAAGTGATTTACCATTACATACAGAGGATGTGGTGTCCACCTGTCACACAACCTCTGAACAAAACTAATGCTGTGTGAAAAAACAAGATGCAAGATAAAATGCAGAACACTAAACAGAGAGTGACTTTAAAAAAATAAAGATTATACTCAGCTAGAAAGCAGAATGTCAGATAATGATCATGTTGTATAGAAAGATTCACATAGTCTGTCCTGGTGCTGAAACAAACACCAGCTAAAGAGTGTGGGAGTTAACAGATGTCTAGGAGATGACAACAATGTAGTTCATACCCCAGAATGAACAACTCTCCCAACAAAAGCAACCACTTCCTATTACAATACACTTAACTACTTATGAATTACCTTAAACTCTGGCAAATTCAAATCAGTATGCTATTGAACCATTAAAAAATTAGTACTGGATAGAAATACATTCTATCCTGTATCTACACTTTTGTAAAAGAACTGGACCTTGACACATATTTGGGGAAAATAATTTAAAAATACTGCACAAAATAGAGCCTATTATCATAGCTAATATTCATTACAATAATATCAATAATTAAAATGTAAATATGAATCATCTGTTATAAATTGATCTTTTAATACCTTCTAAGACAATCATAACACAACAGTTAAAGACAAAGCAGACAATGACAGATCAGAATGTATTCAATAAGCTAGTAAAGAATGACATCTACTTTCAAGACTGGTTTGCCACAGCGCCATTACATCAATTGGCAAAAAAAAAAAAAAAAAAAACATAAGCAAGCCTTAGAAATCAGAAAAGACTACAGGCATGATGAACAGATGATGGAGGAAGAACCAGAACGTGGCTGTCTGCCTTCCTCCAACATGCAAGCCACAATGATGTCAGGCTGGAATTCAAGTGTCTAAGTTCGTCCAGCTGGCAAAAGCAGAAGAGGGTGAGGTGAAAATGGTTTACCAAACTATTCTGACACAAAAAATAAGGAACTTGCTAATTAACAAATGACTATGAATCATCAGTGATAAATTACTCTTTAAAATCTCTTTTCTTTAAACAATACAACATAAAGTATAAAACACAGCAGCCAATAACAGATCAGTATGCAAGTAAAAAACAACCACATCACTTTGCCAAAAAATGTGTTTCGACAACACAAACACAAAACTTAATGTGCAAATATTAATGAAATATAAAAAAATACAGATATAATGCACAGATGGTGGAAGAAGACCCAGAACTTGATTCTCTTCTTCCAACACTCAAACGATGTGATGCATAAATTCATGAGGATCAGCTGGCAAAGCCAAAAGAAGCAGAACAGGTTCTGGAAGAAAGGTTCTATAGATAAATAAATAATGAATGCGAAACTGTGATACCAGGAAAGCTATTTCTCAGTTTTACATCTCCTGGGGAATGGATGGAGAACACACCTCTCAAATGTCCCTGATTTTGACTCAAATTTTAGGCCTGTCCCTCTTAATCCTTCTTAAAGCTGGTGACTGTTGGAGAAAAGCTGGTGAACTGCACTTCATAAATAATTCTAGTAATTAGATTGATAGACTTCTTATCATTTAGAAAATGTATATCCATTCACATTCTCTTATTCTGGTGATACCTCATATTGTTAATATTTTAAAAGTCTCCCTGACTCGGTTGAGATTTGCCCCTGACTGGTTGTATTATTTACCCTATTCTCATAAACAAATGGGAATATTTAACAAACTGATGCACTACAGCAACTGTACATTTATCAAACTATAAAACCAATGCACAGCATCCACACTGCTGCATAACAACACCTATTGCATAAAGATGCTAGGAACGGTTTCACTTCCTCATTTCCGGCCTACCACGGTGGCAAACATATGCATTACAACCATCAGCACTGTTACTCAATGTCATCTAATCCAAATAACGTCAAAAAGAGTCTAGATTGTGTGCTTCCCCCAGTCTTCCTTTGTCGGTTTTGTCATGACATTGTCAGACAACTGCACATAATGATTTCGGTTATCTCTTCTATTACCACCAACAAAACTTAGACGGGAACAGACTAGAACTGGCCATTTATGAATAGTTGTAATTTCATCTGTCTTCACGACACACTGCCAATCAGGCCCATAACTACTCGGAGGGCGGCTGTTAACGACTATTACTAAAATAATAATAAAAAACATAAATCATTACCTGCTTCTGGACATCAGCATCACTGAGAGCCATGATGAAATATGAAAAGGTAAGTACAAATTAATAACAGCAGCAGCAAGACCACTTCTACACAAGTAGATCCTTCAAAATGAAAATAGTGGTAACTGAAAGCAGGTAACACTTCTGCACCAACGCTATCACGATCAGCTGACTCCTGAAGGCCAAAGCTCCGCCCAGTTCCTTTCCAGTCAGCTGATTCCGGCATTACATGGTACACATGATGTCAGTGACTGAAGTACTGCAAAGAACGTGTCTGTAAAGTTTAAAACAGTCTCGTGTAGTTTCCCTTTCTTTGTAGATCTAGTATCACTGCCCTTCTTTATAAGAATATGTGTGAAATGTTATAATAAATATCTACTCTGTACTTTTTTGTTAATGAAAAGGCAAAAGCTTAAGACCGATAGCAAATCACGTGACTGGCTGTCACCTTGGAGAAAGTCGAATAAGTTGGTGAAAAAGTCAAAGCGTACGTTATATAACGTGTTTACGCATGGGCTGGCTATTTGACATAGCATGGTAGTCGCTGTGGCGTTTTATTAGTGCGCCTTAGAAATAAAACTATTGAATATTATGTAGAGATTCTTTTGTTTAGGAGATGTGTGCTTGGGTGTTATTATTATTGCTACGGTCTGTAATGTTTAAACCGCGCGTTGGTGTTTTTAATGGACTACTAGAAGTTAGCTGGGTGGGGATATTCAGATAAAGGCATCTTTCCTTATCCGCATGTGACTGTGGTGCAAATAGTGCGTTTAGCATTATGGCATGGCTGAAAGGTGGAATGTTGTATGCTGTGCGTGCAGTTTAGTTTAACGCTGTAAAAATCTTAATCTGTAGTGAACAATAGAGATGGTTTTAAACGTGCACTGGAGTGTGGTACGTAACGCGTACATCATTGGTCTGACGTAGAGTCTCGGTTTAGTTTTGCACCTTGCCCTTTAACCTATGATGTTCTGTAACCTGTCATGGCTGCCGCTCTAAATTAAGAACTTGGTAAGGAGTTACAGTGTAGGCTCTGACCCTGAGCATCCTGAAAGGAGGCAGACATTGAGGGGGGTAAGGGCAAAATTACTCTCCTATACTTGCAGTTTAAGTTACTTTGCATTCGGTACATTTTATGAACTACAAGTGTTAAACCTGTGGTTAAAGGAAGTTTTAAGTTTAGGTTTAAAATGTTTCAAACCGGGCACATAACAGTTCTGTTTAAAGGTTGGATTTGTACTGATATGTTACTTTTGGTTACGCCTTTTTGCAGAGGGTTACGTGTTTGTTTAGAATTTAGACAGTTTTGCTGGTTGGCTCACGTAAGCGGTGTTTGCGAAATTCAGTAACCGTTTAGTATTGTTAACTGATGCCCGGCGATAGATTTGTATCCGAAACATGAGTTTCGGTTCATTGTGTGTGAAAGACTACTTGGTTCTGTGCAGTTTGACTTAATTTAGTTAATAATTGACATTGAGTTAATAACTGATTAAGTTATGACAGTTTTACAATTTAAATGTATACAAGTATATGTGAGGGAGCAAGGGTGTACTGTAGCTAGGCATACTCGGTGTACTCCAATGAGCACATTTTTTTTCTGAATGTCTCAAACTTCAGCACTCAAAAAAAAAAAATACAGAATGTTTTGAACTGCATAAACAAATATGTACAATATAGAGGTATACAAAGAATCCTTGTGTGAAAAGAATGCATCTCTAAAATAGCTTTTTCTGGCCATAAACAGTTGAAAGCAATGTGTCCCCTTCCTTATATACTGGAGGGAGGGGGGGGGGGTAGCACTTTGAGGACTGAGTATATTTTTAAAATGATAGGTGGGGGCAACAACATTACGTTTGAATACAGACTAAATTTCTGGCTACACCCCTGTGAGAGGGAGAGACTGCATACCTCCCGGAGAACTGTCCAGATTATTTATTGGTCTGTATTTTTGGTCTGTTCCTAATAAAAGTTTGTTTTCTGGATTTTTGTGGTGAGTAAATGAGGACTGAAGTCATTATGTAATGACAAGGCATTTGAGTTAAAGACTTTGGTCTTCAGAAAATGCATGGTAACACAAGCTCTTGCATTCTATTAAATTTCTAAGTTTATAAGAGCAATATTTAAAACTTGTCCCCATTTTTGGGGCTTTGTTCCTATATTATTTTTGTCCAGATTTTTGTGCCCAGACTTTAAGAGCTATGCTGAAGTTTTTTTGTTAATTTGTTTACCCGTTTAACAACTGGGTGATGACCTGTCTGCTTTGACATGGATCTTTAAGTGCTAATTTTCTCTGTTTATGCTTTCCCATATTTGAAAGGGTCGTTTGCTTCGTATGGTTGTATACAGTCTATGGACCAGTGTTCGTTACATCTACGAACGGTCACGGTCTGCAAGTTGGGATTACAGTTTATACATATGTATTGTAGTCCCAAACTATTCTCCGACCAAGTCCAGTATAAATAGTTGATTCTTACAGCATGAACCAGTTATTTTTTGTGCAAGTTGGTACACATCCGAGTAGATTGTGAAGAACGTTGCATAATCGTTAGTTTAGGCATGACTGTTGGCCTTATGAAGCCTTTTTTTAACATGCCTAAAGAAAACCCCATGTTCAGTGTAATAGTAAGTCTGGAATTGCTGGTAGCTAAAGGTGACCACCTTTTAATGTGTTTAGCATGTGATGGAACAGTTTGTGTGCGTATAAGTTTTGTGTATATGAACTGTGACATTACCTCTAAAATGTCTGATTTTTCTGGTGGATCATCAGGTACTGTGACATTGTAATTATAGTCTGTCATAGCCATGAACTTGGCTGTATTAAAAGGGTAGTGGGAGAACTAGTAGTTAGGCTAATTCTTTATTAATGTAATACAACTTTGTTCTAAAGTTGCTTGGCTGTGGTATGTTTTGGTAGCTTTTAAATAAAACTTTACTGCTAAGAGTATGCAAAAAAAAAAAATTTTTCTAATAGGCAGGATAGCTTTTTTTGGGTGGCAAATATTTTATGCAGTACATGTGTAGTATTTTTTATTGGCAGTAGTGGGTGGGACTGAATTAAAGGATACTTGATGTAGGTGGGATGGCTCTGAAAATAGAGGTCTTAGATGTACCTCTTATTCCCATCATTATTGATGTTTATTATTAAGCGATATGACTGCCCTGCCCCAGTAGTGGCAGAGGAAGAAGTGGAGGAAATTGGAGCTCATCATTCCTATTTAGACAACTTGTAACTAACTTGTCTGTTCTTTAAAGAATCCATACTAGTGCTCTACTGCTTAGTCTTACCAATGATAACGGTTATAATTTATCATTTTCTTTGTAGTTGTCTGATGGTGTTAATATGTACACAAGTAAAATAAAATGAACAAGCGCGTACACAAGTAAAATAAAATGAACAAGCGCCATCTGTCTAGTTCATCCTCAGCATCACCAGTGTTGAGGGGGAAAAAAAGTGAAAAACAGAGAAACTAGCTAGTGGTCTTGAAAATAAAATACATTTTTTTTGTAAATTTTTTTGGTTCCTGAGGCTGGCATGTCTGTGAAGAAAGGCTTGTTGCTTTTGGAACACTACCTGGGTTTCATGATTTTTGGAAATTACTATGACTGTGCTCATCAATGAAGTTTTAAGACCAATAATATACACAAGTAAGAAGCCCCTGTATGAGGGGTTGACTTGTCCATGCATGAATTTCTCCTGTTTTGTGTCCAGTTTCAGGCTTATCTGGATGTCACTCCGAGGAATTTATGTACTAAAGGTGTGTTATGAGCATATGTTTATGCTGTATTATGGGCATACTTGAGTAACTTCATTCCTTCTTGCTCTTCACCTGTTGCATCACTGAATTTTAGGTAGTGCTATATTGGTGTGTACCTTGTGGGTTCTGGTTTTTCACTTAAATAGTGATCCAAAACACAATGTTGCTTAATTATGTTACATCGGAAACTACCTGTTTCAAGTATGTAGGCAAAATGTAAGTTTTTCATTGCTTTTTTAATGCTTTGTGTTTTAAATTGGTCTCCTTGAAGAATCGTGTTTTTAAGTGGAGCAGCAAATCAAATCTTAAAGTTTTACAGATTATACTAACATTCCTTGCATATCAACTACATTTGTGATTGGGTACTGCTCACTACTGAGTTTTCTGCAGTCTTTTATGTAATTAGTTTGTGAATTCACTTTTTAAGTAAACAGTTTTATTTCATATTTTTAAAGTTTTTTTACTGTTTTCTTTAACATCTGAGTCATTTAGTATAGCTAGCCTTTCAATGCTTTGAAAATTCACATTTTTATATTTTACATGTCATGGGTTTGACAGTTATTGAATAAAAATGTTAAATGGTATAACAGCACGTTTGTTAGCTGAGCATACATCCAGCAGGTTCCTATTATAACCTCGAACTTGTAAAACTTAGAATGTCACATGGTCGACACCATATGATTGAACTTTTACAAGTTCGAAGGTTACAACAAATGACTCTGTGGCAGAATGGGAAGATTTCCCTTTCCTGCACTGAAGTGCGATCTCGGAGTTGGTATATTTAAGTAATGGGGGTGCAGGAGGGCTTGCCCCCATGCTCAGAGCATTTAATTTTTTTTTTTTATTATACATTTGATGTTTCAAATTTCGCTCATATGGTTTCGATAATGAGATTCAAAGTTTTAAACTTAGTGTGTGTGTGTGTGTGTGTGTGTGTGTGTGTGTGTGTGTGTGTGTATATATATATATATATATATATATATATATATATATATATATATATATATATATGTATGTGTATATGTATATATGTGTGTGTGTGTGTGTGTATATATATATATATATATATATATATATATATATATATATATATATATATATATATACATATATATATATATATACACATAATAAAATGCTCCCATTCCTGATTCTTTTCCAGAGTAAAAAAGTGCTACTTGACCACACCTTCCCCTGGAACAAATGCCATAATGTAAGTAGTTCATATCACTGTAAACATTGCCATAGGCAGGGTTATTTGAGGTGATGCTTTTATGTCTAATGTGTTATGCAGCCTCTCTTTTCTGTTTTGACATTTGGTGGGGGGGTAGTGCTGCCCTTTACTCTGTCTTCTTTAGAAATGGCTAGGTGGTCGTTAAGGGAGCACTGGCCTCCCTTACAAATAGCAACAATGAAGATTGTAGGCTGCCAATGTGGTTGATCAGGGAGATGCTTACACCGGGGTGAATCCTATTCCCACACTTGCTGCCTGTGCCCCAACATAGCAGAAAAAATGCAGGCAAACAATAAATAATGAACATATTGCCCTACTGCGACCATTGATGTCCTGAACTTGTATATACTAATGTCATACCTCAAAAAAAAAAAGGGGAACTTGTATATACCCATCAAAACCTACAAGAGTTTGTCACTTGAAGGATGGGTATTTTGTAGCTGATGACTTTTCACATGCAGAGTGATTTTTCAGGAGGTGTACTTCCAGATTTTACCTTTCAGCATTTAGGACACAGTTAAAACTTAAAGAAACCTTCAAACTGTGTAGTGGATTGGAGAAGTACTGCCAATAAAAAAGGGGAGTGCATAACTTCCCAAGCTCAGGTACTTTGTTAGTTTCTGGTATACTTGTCGTGGAGGGAAATGAACTGTCTCAGCCAAAAGGCAGCCAACCAAGTAAATGGCATGCACAGCCTAATACACGTGTTGCTGCAAAAGCTAGTAGTAGTTCTCATGCAGCTTAGCAAATGCCTCCTGTTCCACAGCTTTCTGTGGTGATACCTCTGCAGTCCAGATATCCAGAGTCCTATTTTCCCATCATCCTTATCTGAGCCAGGTAGTTATACAGCAGGTAGGGTCCTGGTAGACAATATGATATGAATAGTGACAAATGCATGTGTGATTGAGAGGGAGGATAGAGGAATAGTGAGGATGCAGGGAGTAGGGGTGGCGAAGGTGGATGAGTTTAAATACTTGGGATCAACAGTTCACTGTAATGGTGAGTGTGGAAGAGAGGTGAAGGAGAGTACAGGCAGGATGGAGTGGGTAGAGAAGAGTGTCAGGAGTGATATGTGACAGACTAGTACCAGTAAGAGTGAAAGGGAAGGCCTACAAGAGGCGAGACCAGCTATGTTATATGGTTTGGAGACAGTGGCCTGACAAAAAGGCAGGAGTCAGAGCTGGACGTGGCAGAGTTAAAGATGTTAAGATTTGCACTGGGTGTGATTAGGGTGGACAGGATTAGGAATAAGTATATTAGGGGGTCAGCCCAGGGTGGAAGGTTTGGAGACAGTCCGAGTGGCGCAATTGCGTTGGTTTTGGACGTGCTGAGGAGGGATGATGGGTATATTGGGAAAAAGATGCTAAGGATGAAGCTGCCAGGTAACAGGAATAGAGGAAGGCCTAAGATGAGGTTTATGAATGTGGTGAGAGAGGACATGCAGGTGGTTGGTGTGACAGAGCAAGATGCAGAGGGCAGGAAGAAATGGAAACAGATGATCCGCTGTGACGACCCCTAACTGGAGCAGTCGAAAGAAGTGACAAATATGGTTATGACACAGACTATAACAGAATACCAGAAGTGTTATGGGGTTACCTGTGAAGTAGACATAATTCTTCACATGGGGAAGTGATTGATTAGTAAAGAAATAAGGTTACAGCAGTGCGCTTAGCATCCCTGTTTTAAATTTCTGGAACCAAAAAACTTCACTGCCTCCTGGTTTTCTTTCACCTGGGCCTCAGGCATACATTAATTATACTGTCACTGACAACAGTGCTTCCACTAACTACTGACTAGTTTCTTCTGTCTTCTCTCACGCTGTCAGAGTAAGTAATTTCTGATGTGGTTACTTGTTTTAAAGTGGTATGCATGGTAAATGCAGTAGCAAGTATAATTTGCTAAGGTAATCCTTCACTGAAAGCCCCTAAAGTGTCTACTACCAGGAGGGCTAATGCTGCCTTTTTACAAAGGATATGGCAAAATAAGTTCTACTTGGGCAACTTGATTCCTAAGGGAAGTGCAGGTATGTTCTAATTTTAAAGTAAATGTGGAAAACTGCTTAAATGACTAGGTTCATAGATCATTACTAAGCTAATCACCACTAGGGCCCTTACAACCCTAGCTGCGCACTCCAAGCCATTTGGGTTCCAAGTATCATATGAGGGGGCAGATAGCTAAGGATTTGTGTGGGAAGTGTTAGGATAATGATGGCCTGTGTTTGTAAAGCACACAAGACGGACCAGGGGTAGAGTTATGATTTCTCACCCAATTGTCAAGGTTTTGTTTGAACAGGGCTATGAACTCTGTTTTACATGGATGGGGAGCCTATTCATAGTGTGGGGATTATACCTCTCAACTGTCCAGATTTTTGCCTCTTATTTTTGGTCTATTCCTCATAAAATTTGTGATTTTGTGGCAAATCACGGGGATGATCTGAGGATTGAAGTCACTAAATAATGATGTACATTTGAGTTTCAGACTTAAAATCTTTCAGAAAATGTATATTAACAGAAAAACTTTTAGTTTATAAGAACAATGTTTAAAGTCTGCCCCCCCCCCCCACCCATTTTGTCAGGCTTTGTCAAGATTTCTTGCACCTAAGAGGTTGAGAGGTATGGTGGAGATCCTTTGGGAAATGCATGTCTCTAGCACATTCTGTTTATCACAAGCAAAGTTCAGATCCTTGGATCTAGGGTTTCTGGTGCTGTTTTGATAGTTGCAGAAGCTGAGGTAGCTCTGTCACAGAGTTTCTATAATAAGTTGAGCAGAGTATTAAAAGATTCAGACAGACTAAAAAAATCCTTCCCAGTAGCCTGCAAGTTATAGGTTACTTAGTGGAACAATGAACATTAGAAAAGGTATTGCTAAAACTTTTTTTGTTGTATCTTTTGGCTTTTCCCAGTTAGGGGTCGCCACAGCGGAACTCCGGTCCGCTAATGATTGGCAGATTTTTACGTACCGAGTTGTCAGCTCTGACGCACAACCTTCAATGAAGGTATGCCCATTCACGCATGTCTCCACATAGAAGACACTTTAGCTGAGAATCAAACAGGACAACATCTTTCTGTGAGGCGACAACGCTACCGCAGCACCACCACCGCAGTAAAAGGTATTGCTAAAACGAATGGAAAAATGAAATGACCTAGAGGAGATGTTCTTAATCGGTCATTGTATCCTTTAAAAGCCCCCTGTTTCTTTCTCTTTGCCACTCCTGTCTGGTTTCTCTACTTAGACAGAAATTATCAAGAAAAAAAAACACTTTAATTTTTGCCAGTGATCTCTTCTATATCCTTCTAGTTAACCTTATAATTTTATTGTGGAATGCAAATGCTTCCATTGCCCTGCTCATAAACTCCCAGCTTTCTCTGTCAGATGCTTTTTCTGCATTGAGACCCACCAGCAACAGTGGTATTTTCTTACATTCTGCTTCCCTCTGGATCATCAGTGTTCTATTAATGTTGTCAAATGTTTGCCTCCCCTCCACAAAACCACATTGATCCATATGTGACAATGTTGGTGTTACTTTTGCAATTCTTTTAGCCATTATAGACATAAAGATTTTATAGTCATGGTTTAGGATTGAAATGGGCCTGTATGAAACTGGATCTGATGGGTCTTTACCCTCTTTAGGTATTACACCCACAACTGCTTTCTTCCAGTATGTTGGTGCTTCTCTTCCTCTTAAAATACTTTTAAACTATACCTTCCAGACATTTTTCAGTTTTTTTTCCTTCCTAGCTTCCAAACTTCCATAGAAATAACACACATTTCTGGGGATTTTCCTTTGAATTGTCTAGACATCACCATTTTTATTTCATCTCCTCCTATCGTGACTGTTAGTATTTCAGCCTTATCTACTTTTATCCCTGACATATTTAATTATTTCATAAACATTTCCATTTGTACCTTTTCTTGATTTTTATATTTCTCTATTTTATGTAGACTTTTTTTGTAAAATTTCTAAATATTTCTAGTACTTCTACAGGATCTCTCATCTTCCTTGTTATAGGCTCCATAAGCTTGGTGATGACCCTTTCTACTTTCTGTTGCCCGAGTCGTTGTGCTAAGTTTTTGTGATCTGGCATTATCAAAAAACAGTTTCTTAACCTGCACAAGTTTTGAAAGATTGTTATTGAGGTAATCCCTTATTTTCTGTTTAGCATTCTGCAGTCCACCTCCCTTGCCAGTATCCCCTTTGTACTACAAATCTACCATTAATATATTTTTTTATCCTATTGGCGCTCCTCTTGCATTAAATACAAGTACTCTTCTTTTCATTTGTCCCAGGTATTCCACTGAATAACCAGCCTGAAAACCTTTATCAAATTCACACGTTCATTTCTTTCCAAATGTGTATCCTGTAGCATAGGTGTTTGTATTATACATTTTTGTATATAGTTCACAACTCTTTCTTGTGTATATAACTGTGAGACCATTAACATTTAAAGATAATATAGAAAGCATCATTATGCTAAAAAGCTATTCTCACTTTTTATGCTTAACAGTTAAGTATCTAGTTCCAGCTTTTGTGTTACATGCATACACTAATATTTGGCAGGTTGGTCTTTTATACAGTTTCTTGTCCTTTCCATTTGTGCCTATGTCGCATCTTATTAAACTTTGCTTTATTGAAAGTCCTCAAAAAAATACACCCCTAAAACATCTTAAGCTTAATACTAGCACTCAAAATTGTATACATAATCAAATATTGATGTTTACCCTCCTAATAACAACAATTATTCCAAACTGACAAACACACACACTCACTTGAGTTAACTTAAAAGGAAGGTTATCCATTCTAAGACTCATGGTACAGCCTGTGCTTCTACTAAGTGCTATCTGGTTTTGTCTTATCTTCCCAGATTGGGAAAATATTTGAATGTTTTCAGAAAACATTCTCTCTTAGCCATTGATAGAAAGAAGTGTTCTGTTTTTATTTATCAGATTGTCTCTGTCTCTGTGGAGACATGAGAACCAGATACAGAGTTGCTTCTCCGTATTTGTTAGAAGAAAGCTTTATTACATTTAGTGTTCTTTTTTTATTTGTTTTCTCTTAAAACATTTTACTGGATCAAGCCAAGGGTCTTATTCTAGTTATTCCCCTTTGCAAGAACAAGAAAAAGCACATCAGTTTTTCTTGTATCATGCTCTTTATACCAGACTTCTTTTTTACGTTGTAATGCCTATATTTCTTAAAACTGAACAAGGAGAAAGAGAAAAGGAGGGAAAAACAGGGGCACCTGTTTACTTTAGTATCCCCATTACACTTGAAAATGATTGAAAACTTTACTTTATACCGTGTAGATTATAAAAATACTACTGTTAATAAAATGTCAGTTTATTTGCAGCTAACTCCCTCATCTTCCCCTCTCCTAAGTGGTGTTTTAAACATGAAGTAGGTTATATGCTTTAGAGTCTCCTAAAGGTTTAACAAATTCAAAAAACTTCAAGTATTTCCAGGTTTTCTTCTGTCAAGTTTCATGAATATAATTAATGCTTTGTAATCCCACATTTATTTGTCAATTTCAGAGTTGCTGGTTTTATTCCTGTTTATCTCAGTCTCCCAAATCTGATCTCTGCTTAATTTCCAAATTACTCTCCGTTCATTTAGTCAACTCTTGTGCTGTTTTCTGTTTTTTTTTTTTTTTTTTTTTTTTTCTTCAGGCCTTTTCCATTGAAATACTGGAAATGGTTTCACTGGTACAGTCTCTTGCTGGTCTTTATTACCAGAAGAACAAGAAGCAGAATCTACTTCTGTTTCACAAATCACTTTTTGTTGGACAGACATTTTGGATTTCCTCCTTAGCATGTTCTGCATCAAAAATGATTGTCCTTCCAGGGAAGAATATTCTTAAGATAGCTGGATACAGCAGCTTGAATCTCACACCTGCTTCTCTACATTCCCTGATTACTGGAATATATTTACTCCTCTTCTGCCTGGTGTACAGTAATTATTTTTCCAAAAACTACTAGAGATGCTCCATATCCATAGGTCTAACTCCTCAAGCATTACCTGATTGAAAGGTCTAAATCTAATATGTGACATTAACAAAATCAGGTCTAAATCTAATATGCGACATTAACAAAATCTGTTGGAAAGACAGGTTTGTCTCCCAGAGGCTTCCCCGTCTATTGAATAGACTCCCAGTACACGTCAAAGTATGTTGCTGACCCTCTTCTAGCATAACCTTGATGAGTGGATGGGAAATCGCAAATTTGTCTCGGGTTCCACCTGTGTCCCTCATTGACAGGGGTGACAGGTGCTGATTGAGGTTTGTTTTTTGGGATAAACTCTTGGCTAGGTTTGTAAGGGCCCCAGGGCCATTCAACTAGTAATTCCTATGATTATTGGATTTTACTATGTGCATGTTACTCGAAAGGAATCTGCATGAAGAACAGTCTCTTAAAGAGTAAAGGCATTTATTTCTTTCCTACCCTTTTACGTGCTTTAACTTAGAATTCTCCTTTATAACACAGGAATCGACTGTATAAATTGCATTTAACTTTGGAGCCACCTTTGCATTATTTTTATTAGTTTCAAAAATATTTTCCCCTTCTGCATTCTCAAGTTATATGGGTTTAAACCTCCTATTTTTCTGCTTTAATACTTCTTTTTCTGAAGATGACACCTACTGGATATTCTCTAATAAAGCAGCTCACATGTTTCTTTTGTTTTCTATGTGTGTATGTGCATATTTAAATATAGTATTTGGTCTCAGTTGTCAACTTCACATAGTTCAGGCATTTAGACCACCATTTGCAGCCAGGAGTGTGGAACTCTTTGATATTGGAAGTTGTCAATGTTTTATGGCAATTTTTATTGACGCTGACTGCCTTCTTGTGTTAGTGTCACTGGAAGGGGTATTTTAAGTTAAGGGTTTCAAATGATAAAAAAAAAGTTACAGATAAGAGAGTGGTTGTAGTCTTCGGCTATAAGATAAAGCCTAGCATCCCACTGATTTTTCTCTGTACCTTCTCCATTTGCACTGACAGATGTGATTACAATACAGAGTAGGCTTTAGTATTTTACAATTGTCTGATAAGAGCTGTATAAAGGGGCAGTTACATATTTGGTGTCGCTCGTCTAGTCAGGATACACTAGACAAGACTTTATGGGTTCTGTTCAAGCAGCTTTATTAGGTACAAACATATCCGGACTGATTCTTATTAACTTTGACTTATGCAGACTATATACAAACCAGCTATTAAACTTGTACATGCTCACTCTCTGGCTGCACTCTTAAAATGGCACGGAGATCAGCATGTGCTCAGTATTTATATTCACGTTCAGTCTTTGAGATGCTTCATAAAGATATAGCACACATGCTCTGTTCTTCATCCCCCCCCTTTGGGAAATGGCTTACACAATATTGATATCAGTGGACATGCAGTCAATACAGATAATTCTCTGTCATGCATTTGTACAGAACTGGATACACACATACACAGCGACCTAGACTTGATTGTATATTTCACACTAGGTCTGGAAATACAGCCAGAACGTGTGACAAAATTTAGAATCAGACTTGGCAGCTGGAACTGTCTCTGCTGAATATTCAACCTTAAGAACCTCATCTGGAATGGAAGTAGAAGTTAAGACACGTTCTGCAACAGAAACATTCTGGATTGCTCTGAGATCTAGAGTCTGTATCACAGGAACAATGCTGCAACAACAATTATGGTACAGGACGATGTCTGCAATTTCTCCTGTACTCCTCACCCTCAGATTCTATGAAGTAGGATCTCGGCTTGGTGCATATACCTGTTACTTGACCAGTCCAGTTGAAACCTTTCACCATTTGTATCCTCACTGTCTGTTCTTCTTTCAACAGACTAAGAAATTTGCTCAGTTTATCATGGCTGGACTTGTGGAAAGAACACTTCTTGAATAATTGGGCTGTAATGGATCTGTTCTTAGGTTTATGCCTCAACAAATTGGAACTTATAGGCAATGTTGTTGTGGTTTGCCTGGATAGAATTCTCTGAGCAGGCGAGTCAAGTATATCGTCACAGGTTATATTTGAGATTGAGTAAATTCAAAAAGACATCGGTATTGTCACGCTTTGACCTTTCAAGTCATTGTTTTGCACTCTGTATAGCACGTTCATCTAGTACATTTGACTGTGGATATTCTGGACTACTAGTAAGATGTACAAAGTCCCATTCTCTTGCAAATTTCTGAAACCACTGACTGTTAAACTGAGTACCGTTGTCAGAAATAACTTTGTGTGGATTACCATGGACTAGAAATGTCATTTCAACTTGGCGATAACAGCAGTGGATGCTAGGTTAGGCAGTAAATCAATCTCAAATCAGTTTGAATAGGAGTCTACCACTACTAAGTAATGCTGATTGTTCCACTCGAATATATCAGTGACTACTGTTGACCAAGGTAGTTCAGAAACTTGACTTAGCTGAAGTGGTTCTCTTTGCAAATGCGGTTTAGTACTATTGCATACTGAGCAAGAAGAAAGTACTTTATCAATGTCTTTTACTAGAGAAAGCCAAAATACTAGCTGTCTCACCCTTCTTTTGGTAGATTCGGAACCTGGGTGACCACGATGTAAACTCTGGATACATTCATGTTGTAAGGAAGCAGGAACAACAATTCTAAGACCTTTGAAAAATAATGCCATCTTCCATCAATATCTCATCTCTGTAAGGAAATTAAGTTTGCACTTCTGATGGTACACTAGATTGTTTAGTAGCCATCCAGCATTAAGGTAGTGGTTGAGCTTTTGCAAAACTGAATCAGTGTTTGTATGATTTCTCAGCTTATCAAGTCTCTTGGTAGAGAAATTACAAATTTCCAGTAGTCAAAATTCTCTGTCAAGCTGTTCCGTAGTATTTCTGGGTGATCTGGATAAGGTATCAGCCAGATAAAGAAGTTTGCCTTTTGTATAGACCAATTTGAAGTTGTGTCTTTTGCAATTTGAGCATCATTCTTTGTAATCTCTCTGGAAATTACTATTGCCAAAAGTGCTTTCTCGATCTGAGCATATTGCATTTCAGTTTGAGTACGTGTTGTAGATGCATCGGTTACAGTCTTGCCTTCTTGAAGGATAACTGTGCCAAGACAACTGTTCCCTGGCTCACTAAATCTACCAGAACCCTCATGAAAGACCAGGAAAAGATCTGTAAAATGTGGACTAAAACTAGGACCCCTTCTCTTCTTCAGAAATATAAAGAACTCAGAAATAAAATTAAAAAAAAAAATAAATAAAATCATCCATTATGACAAAATAAACTTTTATGCCAATCCTCCCTCTAGTCTTAAATTAGACCCAAAGACATTCTGGACCTCTATTAAACAGGCTCTTCCTCCAGGAAACCCTTCCACTCCTAACCCATGTCCCAGTGCAACACCTGAAGACATAGCCAACAAATTTAACAATCATTTTATAAACTCAGTAACCTCCATAATAAACTCCCCCCCCCTCCAGAAACAACACTAGCACCCCCACAAACTCTATCCCCCTTTTAAAACCCTCCTAATTCCTCTCTAAAAGCAGTATCAACTAACTATGTAAAGTCATTACTCTCTAAACTTAAACCTTGCTCCTAATCTGTTGACAAGCTACCCCCTTACTTCCTGCAGATTGCCTCTGAACCTCTTGCATATCCTGTATCCATCTTAATCAACCGATCCATTTATGAATCCTATGTCCCCACTGTATGGAAGAATTTCTTTACTCTACCCATTCACAAAGGGGACAACTCCTCAGACATATCCAAATTTAGACCGATTGCCGTACTCTCTCCACTCTCAAAAATTCTAGAGAAATGCATTCTCAAGCAGGTAATGTATTACCTTCACCAGGAAACCTTTCTCACACCCACACAGCATGGTTTCCGTCCTAAGCATAGTACAACTACTGCACTGATATCATTCATCAACACAGTCTCCCTAGCTCGTGATATTAATAAACTTGTCTCATGCCTATTCCTTTAGCTTTCTAAAGCCTTTGACACTCTCTCTCTCACCCACTCCTTCTAGATAAACTCACTGACTTACATTTCTCTCCCCCTACTATCTCAAGGTTCTCCAGCTATCTCTACCTGCCAGCAATCAGTTAAATGGCTCTCTGCACGATCCTCCCCTCTCACTGTACAAATGGGAGTCCCCCAGGGGTTCATACTTGGGCCACTACTCTTTTTTTTTTAATATTTTCACCAACTTGCTCAACTGTTATAACCATTGCTGACAACCCAACTGACCGCCACTCAACTACCCAGGCATCCTTCCACATCATTGAAACTTGGCTTGGTGATGAACTAATACTTTAATCCAAAAAAAAAAAAAAAAAACTAAGCTCCTACTCTTCCTCCTTAAAAACATCACCACACTCAAAAGTACATTTACCATCTTATCCTGCAACAACACTATCATCTCAGCTGAATCTAGTACTAAATTGCTAGGCGTTACAGTAGATGATCAGCTTAAGCTTGATCTCCATATTATTAACTCGGTAAAAAGAACTCGTCAGAAACTTGGACACATTTTCTGTAACGACTGCCCGAATAACTCTCTCCCAGGCTTTATTACTCCCAACACTCCTGTACAGCTGCCAAATATTCACAAACTTAAATTCTACACTCATTTCCAAGCTTGAAACTACCTATAAGGTCGCCAGATTTGCAGCTAACCAAACCTCCAAGTCACACTACTGCTTAGCACTACAGCACCTAGACTGGCTAGAATTCCCTCAGCTGCTCCAACTATACCAACTGCAAATCATCCACTCTATCAACCCTCCTTCTGCCCCAGCCTCTCCACTATCCTATCCAAATATTCTCCTGCTAAGATGCTATGCAGCTCAAATCAAGAAGTATTGGACATTGACAAACCCAAAACCAATATAGGCTGCCTTCTCTATAACTATAACCCAGCTACATCCTGGAACCAACTCCCCTTGGAAATACAATCCCTCCAGCATAGCAAAAGTTTCAAATTAGCCACAAGGAAATACCTAAAAACAAAGTGGTCTTGCCACTGTAGCCAACCACCCTTTCACCACCTCACTGTTAATGTATTTCTAACACTATTCCCCTGCCTCTTATACCTCTTCCCTTCCTCTATCTCCAACCACTCTTAATTCTTACAGTCCCAAAACAACCTACCTGTCTACTCAACCTCCCCTCCATCTCTTACTAGCCATTCTTACTTTCCTTTCTTGTTTCCAAACTCCTATACAACTAGATCCTACCTACTTTAAATAAGCATTTGCCTAACTATTAACTCATTTTGCTCTAAGCAGCTTAAGTAATATTGTAACTAGTCACATTTTCTTCTGTTAATTGTTTAAAACCTTGTTTGTAACAACTCGCATACTTGTCTGCCAATTGTTAATACTCTGTATAATTGAATTGCCTGAGGCGCTTTGTTTCTCTCCAGGTCTCTGCTTGGAAGATCCTATAGCTGATTGTTACTACTATGTTACTAAAATTTAATAAATTGTTTTCTAGTCCTGAGGAGCTTTTCTCCCCTGGTCTGTGCTGAAAATGAGCCATAAGCTCAGCCAGACTAACCCGGTTAACAAATGTAAAATAAATGAAAGACCTGAGGAGCTTTTCTCCCCTGGTCTGTGCTGAAAATGAGCCATAAGCTCAGCCAGACTAACCCGGTTAACAAATGTAAAATAAATGAAAGACCAAATATTGAAGCATCACAGGAAATAATTACTGGTTTATTGACATCATAGTAAATTAATGTAGGTAGGGTGGCAATTTTCTGCACAAGGTCTTCAAATGCTGTCTGGTGCTGTTCCAACCAAGACTGTTAACATTTTTGTGTGTGAGCTCTCTCAAAGGTGCTGTTAACTCACTGAAGTCTGGTATAAACTTGCCTAATTAGTTGACCATGCCAAGAAAATGTTGTAGAGCTTGAACATTATCAGGTGCTGACATCTCAAGAATAGCTGCTTGCTTAGATGGGTCTGGTCTCAAGCCAGTACTGGTAAATAAATGACCTACATATGTAAATTCTGGCAGTCTGAATTTGCACTTTAGAGGATTGAAGTTCACTTCATGCTCTTTCACCATTGCTTCCAACCAATGAATCATCTACTGTTATGGCACAAGGATAACATGAAAACATGTGCTCCATTGCATGCTTCACTTGCAGAATTTATTCCAAATGGCATCCTTAGGCCTCTGTATCTTCCAAACAGGGTACCGAAAGTAGTTAGTAATGAGGATTTGTGTTGAAGCATCACTTGCCAAAAGGAACTTTTTTTTATCCAAGATGGAAAAAAAAGTGGCATTTGGTGTTAGGGCTGCGACTTCTTCAACTGTACCCATTGGATGATGTAGTCTCGTTAATGCTTTGTTCATATCTCTTGGGTCAATACATATTCTGATTTTGTCTGAGCTTTTCTTATGGACTGCTATCATGGATGACACCCATTCATTTGGTTCTGTGACTGGACAAATTGCACCTTGCTGTACCATTTTATACAACTGAGCTTTAACTTTATCCTGCATAGCTATCAAAACTTTTGTTGCTGGTCTGACCACTGGACTGACCTCTGGGTGTACTTCATAGAATACACAACTGGAAGTTTGCCCAACTTGTCATCAAAAAACATCAGCCTACTCTGAAAAATAGCTTAAAATAATTGGAATTAGGACATGCGTTTTATATGATGAACTTCTTTGGCAAAAGAAAGCAGATTCATTCTTAAACTATGTCTGAGACCCAGTAATGACTGCACAGGTCTTCAGACTACATCGAACAATAAGTTGTAACAGTTGCTAGCCAAATAACATGAAAGCATACTAAGCCTTCGGTCTGAATTTCTTCACCTCCATGAGCAACAAGTTTTGCACTACTAGCCACGTTGAGTTGTTCATTAGTTCTCACTTTAGTAAATGTGTCTGCTGACATAACATGACACTTTGAACTCGGTGGATTTACCATTGAACTGGACAGTACAGAATGCTTTGCTCTTTGCAAACAAATTCACTGCATTAACCTTTTCACCAATTACTGATACACCATCTACGTAGAAAGGAGAATTGCATTTCTCTAGATGATAGACTTGCTTTTTCGAGTGACCCTTCTTTACAACTGTGTGAGGTCTACTTACTTTACTTACTCTCAAAAATATTATACAACCATACACCACTTCCAGAGCCCTCTGTTCCAGTAACAAACTCCTCCTAGACATTACCAAAGCTAGCAACTCAGCTGGGGACTCGCTCTTCTCAAACTTCATTCCTAAAAATATCCACAAAAATGAGTGTGGCGGAGGCAGACCACTTCTTAAAACCACCAAGCTCGTTATTTATTTAATAAAAAAAATATTTAAGCACTTTCGTCTCAATATTCCAAAATTACAGAGACTTCATCATATACAAATTTTAAAACAGCCCAGTTTGTTTTAAACCCTGTAAGGATGACATCATATTCTGAAACGGACTTAAAAAGTTTAAAGCAACAGTATGCCCTAAAACAAAATCAGCAGCAGTATTAGAGTTCAAAAATATATTCTATATCATGGATATTTTAAAAAGAAAATTAAACAGTATAATAAAACCAATCCATTTAATATAATTAAATATAGCATTCTATTACCGTATAAATATGCTAATAAAAGATAAGCAAATGAAATTGTAAAACAGTAAAAATAATGATAAGTAAATGAACAGCTTCCACTAGGAATTGAACCCAGAACCTTCTATGTATGAAGCAGGTGTAATAACCACTAAACTATTACCTTCACATACCCTATTACTACAAGTTCAATGTCTTATAAGGGCTTTTAATTTTAAAAGGCTACTAATAGACAGGTTGTCATTCAGTCCTGGCCAGTACATGGAATTCAGTCTCAACTGCCATGCCACTTCCAATTTTTCTAATAGGTAGGGCCATGCCCCCCACGAATTCTAGGTACCACACATTCCAATATAATTAACTTAAATTCATGTTGTGGAATCCCTGTAATATGTCTTGCTAAGGCATTACCTTCCCAGCCATCTCGTATGTGTCTAAGATGTTCACTAATTCTGGTTTTAACTTTTCTTTCAGTCTTGCCCACGTAAAAACATGGGCAGCAAACACAAATAGCACAATAAACGACCCTCTCTGTAGAACATGTAAATTTGCCTTTAATCCAGATATTTGTTCCGTTAATCAACACACCTTTGTCTGTTTCAATAATGTTACAAAATTTACACCTACCACATCTGTGCATAAACCCTTTATACTGCTCACCTTTCTGTCTCGAGTATGTTTTTTAAACTATGTCCTTTCTTGTATACACAAATGGGAGCCTCTCCTAAAATGTCCCTCATAACTTTATCATTCCTAATAAACAGTTTTTAGACAAAATATTCTTTATGTAATTTGCTTCCCTATTAAATGTTAAACTATTCTTGTAAGACTTCGGTGTAGCTGATACATATATTGTAGTTTCGCTGTTATTATTAATAGTGTTGAGTCCTGTAGTTGTTAAGCAAGACATTTTCTAATGTCTGTAGTACATTAGTGTTTTTCATGTTTAAAATAGGGGCAAAATGCCCAGGCCTTCTCTTACTGTTCACTTCATTAGCAATTTGGTCTATTAACGAACTTGGGTAACCTCTCTTGAGAAACATTTGTTTCTGCAAATTACACTTCTCCATGTATGTCTCCCATACAGTTGTCATACGGGCAGCATGGAAAAACTGCCCCTTTACAACTGCCCGTTTTTGTTTGAATGGGTGACAACTACTAAAATGTAAAAAAGTATTGGAGTATGTATTTTTATGGAAAATCTTTGCTAGAAACCTGTTCGCAACATCATCCTTCGTTAAAAGGACATCTAAGTATGTTATACTCGTGTCGTTTACTGAATATGTGAATTTTAGAAAACTAGTTGTGTGTTTAATATATTCCAGGAAAGCATTCAGTGTATCTCTAGGTCCTTTCCACAATATAAACATATCATCCAAATAACGCATGTATGTCTTACAAAATTGAAAATATTCAGATGTTTTTAAATATTGTTTTTCCCACTCAAGCATGACAATATTGGCATATAGGCCTCCGCAAGCGGAGCCCATTGCCACTCCCTCTGTCTGAAGAAAATCTTGTCCTTCAAATAATATGAAGTTCCGTAATATTAAATCCAGCATCTGTTCAGAAAAGATTAACCCTATCCTGTGCTAGATTTTTAGAATAGAGATATTCACAAAACCACTTTGAACCAATGTCATGTGGTATCACACTGTACAGGTTAACCACCTCAATAGTGACCAACAGGTATTCTTTATTGTAAGTGATGTCATTAATTTTCCTTAGAAAGTCCCACAAATCTATACAGACACTAGGCTCATCCCATACAAGTTTACTTAATTCCTTGTCCAAATACTTTGCCAAGGGGTAGGTAATAGAGCCTCTGGCATCCACAGTAGGCCGCATAGGTGGTTGGTATATATCCTTATGTATTTTTGGAATACCAAAAATACATGGGATAGTGGGAAAATCTATCGTGAGATAGTGCAACTCATTAATAGTGATTAAGCCATCAATAAACATGTCTTGGATGAAACCTTTAATTCTCCTATAAGCTACATTCTTTTCATTCAAGGAGCTCATAGTGTATGTGTCCGTGTTCAAGATCTCATGCATCTTATTGTTATAATCCACTTTATTCATAATTACTACCCCCCACCTTTGTCTGGTTTCATTATTCTCACTCCATTGTTATGGAGCAGGAATTCAAGCTCAAAATTCTCTTCCAAATTCAAGTTCATATGTATCCTGTTCCCATTCCAGACTTTTTTGTGTAACTCTTAAATCAAGTTTATACACCCTTTCATAAAAAATTAAGGTGGGGTGTAGTGGTGGATTATATGTGCTTGAAATCCTGAAAATGTCACTAACTGATTAAATTTTATTAAACAGAACATTCAAATTTAATTTCCTGATATAAAGCTTTAAGTCCATTAATGTATGGACTAAATCAAAAAATGTATCAGGAACAAAAGTAAATCCTTTTGCAAAAATGTCACACACACACAGTTTCATTCAAATCAAGTCTGAAAAATTGCACACTTTGAAATCATTCTCTCAGTTGTTAAATAATTTTAATGGTGGTAAGGCATAATGCCCCCTCCATTGTTCTCCGATATTAATGTCACTATCTCCCTCTCCAGGAATTCCTGGTCATTCCCTGATTGTTGGACGTACCTCTCCTCGAGTGGTAGTTGTTGAAACAACCCCTCCCCCGAGTTTGTTGGAATGTCTGCTGGTTCTTTATTCGTTCCGACCATCTCGGGGTGGGGGTGCGATATTCTTTGTCTAAAAAATCTTAATCAAATGTATCTAGGTCATTGATTTCATCATTATTAACCATATCATCGTTATTGTCAGACCCTTCCTGCACTCTCTTGTTGTGTTGCCATTCTTTGGATGGGGGAGGGGGGTCTAGGGTATGCTGTATGGTTCGCATACTCTTTCTCATTCCTGACAAGCTTTTTCAATGTTTTATTTTTAATTATTAACATTTGTTCATCTATAGTCTGAAATATACAACAATATTCAAACTTGTTAGTAGAAAAAGCTGGGCTTTGGGTAATAGACTTGTCCATTAATGTTACTTCATTATTTAAATTCTCAGTAACAGTACTGTTGTAGTCAGTTACCATTTGCATATACTCTAACCCAACTTTGTCAAAAAATTCAATAAGTTCTTTGTGAAAATCTGAGCCTGCACAACAAGCCCAGTCAGATAACGCCACATACGAAGGCCCTTAGGAACAGTTCCTTGTTGTGTACATTCCTTAAAAAACATGTCCATTTGCAATTTCTTTATCTTAAGTAGACAGTGATCCAGTTCGCTCAACTGGACGTGTAAACTTGTTTTACTATTTTTACTCTTGTTAAGCAACCATCATTCTTTAACCAGTCTGTTAGCGATGACATATTAGATACATTTGTATTCACTACTACGTTGGTTCTAAAATTGTCATTTAACTCTAGTTGTCCGCCTTCCTTTTGTGTAGACGGAACAGTCATCCCAACTGCTGAAGGTTGCCTTTCTGATTGTTTAACACTGCTGCTGTATTATGTTGAATTGAAGTACCAGATAAGTTACAAGCTTCGCTCAAACCCCCTGGGGTGGGGTGAATAGTAACTTGAGACAAACCCTGCTGCTCCAAACGATCCATCCTTTCCATAAGTTGCTGGATTAAAATAGTTAAATCCAGTGTTGCATTGTTCGATGTTCCACTCGACTGCTGCTGTGAACCAGCAAGTGAAGTGCTGCTCTGTCCTGCCTCCATACTCAACCAAAACCACGAAAAAATTCAAAACCAATTAAACGAATAAATCCACAAAAATGAGTGTAGAGGAGGCAGACCACTTCTTAAAACCACCAAGCACATTTTTTATTTAATAAACAATAAAATATATAAGCGCTTTCGTCTCAATGTGAAGTCTCTGTAAATTTGGAATATTGAAACGAAAGCGCTTATATATATTATTGTTTATTAAACAAAAAATGTGCTTGGTGGTTTTAAGAAGTGGTCTGCCTCCTCTAGACTCATTTTTGTGGATTTATTCGTTGAATTGGTTTTGAATTCTTTCATTCCTAAAAATATGGAATAAACTGCCAACCACAATAACCTCTACCTGCTCTGTACTACAATTTAAAAAGCTTTTAAAATCACATTTAAGAGACACTTGACTGCAACTGTCCTGGATAGGCCTTGCTTCAGTCTCTAACTAATTTCTATTGAGTGTTACCTTACACTAATATTTGACATCAACTGTATGGAAAATTGTTCTCTTCTTGTTTAAGTTGTATATATTCATGTATGATATAAATGTCTACTTCTAAAGAATTTTTTGTCCATGATTATCTAAGTGTTGTTTGTGAATATTTCTGTAATTCCTTACCTTCTGCTGAAAAAGGACCTGTGTCCAGTCGGACTTTCCCAGTAAACAAATGTAAAATAAGTAAATTATTCATTATCTAGGAGGGGGAGAGTATATTTGAAGATTTTGGGAAAAGAGCCAACTAGATAAAGAGAAATCTAGGGCAATAGCAGTTAGAGACGGAATGAGGAATGAAACGTTTACATCTAGGGATGATAAATGGGTAGATAAAGTAAGATATGTAGGCACTTGGTTTTTGTGATATGTGTGAAAAGACAGCTGAATACTTCTGCAGTGGAATATATGAGAAGGTAAGGCACCACATTCAAAGATGGAATGCAATTAACTTGGGACATCGATCAGAAGATACAGGTATTTGAAAATGTCATGTCTCAGGTTAATATATGGGTCTACTTTTGTTTGTCGAAAGCTCATTCTTTAGACAAAAGTCCGACCCCATTTACGTGAAAGTGCACTTAAACGAAAGTGCACTTTTGTGAATACCGGTTCACAGAACCGGTAATATATAAAATAAAAGGAAACACTGCAGCGTCAGTTGCTGTCTCTTCTTCCATGACGTCAGGTCATCAGGGGTATAAAACATGCAGCCGACGCCATTTTAATCTGTCTGTCTTGCCGCGCGAAGCAGAAGCAGTTCGCAAGTGACGGTCGGCCGACTCCTGAAATTTTCGTTTTCGAGTTTCAGAACCGAAGTCTTCAACATAAAGCTAAGTACCCATTGGGAAAACTTTTTCTTGCTCCTTACTGATGTCAGTAAAAGTTAATAATTGTATTACTTGTGGGAAGCAAATACCTCATCAGAAGGATTTTAATTTGTATTGTATTCCATGCCTAGGCCCCGACTATAACATGCCTTGCTGTCGGTTTTGTGCTAAATTTCACCAACTCACTATTAAGCGTTTGTATATTTTTGCTTCTAAATATTTTGGCTCAAGATTTAACTGTCCAGAAATGTCATCTGTTAGCAATCAGACTACCGGAATTCACAAAAAACACAAAAAAGAGGAGACGGACCGTCGAGGTCCAAAACCGACGAAGCTTCTCCAAAGCCAGTCACCGGTTCGCCGGTACTCAGGTGCTTTTGCAGCCCCTGATGCCCGCTACTTTTGATTCGCAGGCCTCTACCGAGACCCATTCAGAGTCCGGTATGCCGCGAGACACTTCAAGTATTTAACCCGCGGATGTCTCTCCCTTAGATGGGTCTTGAGCTGCTGAGCAGGCACCGGCTTCTGAGGGTGTTTTCAAGCCTAAAGATTTATATATTAAACTGATGCCATCATAAAAAAACAAGGCCAAAACCAACTTCTATGTCTAAAAAACTGACGCATGGGCCATGTGTTCAGGCCCCTATGCCTAAAAAGCAAATGATCAAAATGGCTGAGGATGTAATTACCTTGATCAGGGGTTCCCAACCCCCTACTGCTAAGAGGCCTAGGCAAGGCACTGATTATGAATCTTCAGATCAGGTTTCCATTTCTTCTGATTCCTCTTCTGATCTGGAATTTTCTATTCCCCCTTATGAGTATGCAGAAGAATCCATCCCTTCTACTACTCCTGAGGATTTTACATTTGGAGAAACTTTGCATACCTTAAGGGAACATTTTCATTGGAAGAGTCAGGATTTTTCAGAATCCAAAAAGAGGCTTAGGGACTTCCTTCTTCCTCAGCATAGGCCTTTGGCTACACCTCCAGTTTTAGACATAGTTGATGATGTTTTCTCAGAATCCAGCATGGCTCCTGATTCCCTGCCTCCGGCTCCTAGTAAGCCAGACAGATATTACAAGGTTCCTGACTCCCACAAGTTTCTTTTTAAAAACCCTACTGCTGATCTGAAACAATTTCTCAGGGTCCCAAGGGTGTTAAGGCTTCTACTGCTAAAAATCCTACCCCTTCTGATAAGAGACTCCAGGGCGCTGGATAGATGGGGTAAGAAGGTTTACACGTCTGCAACCCTGGCTATCAGGGCTTTAAACTGTCAATTTCATATGCTTAAATATGAGCAGCATGTCATGGGCTTACTGAAACAGAAAATGATGATGATTTCTGACTATGTGGAAAATAGAGTTACAGGATTTATTGCGTTCAGCTGAACAAGTTGGAAAGCATATTTTGCAATGTGGTTTTGATTCCTTGGAGGCCTTTTGCAGGGCTGCCGTAACTGGATCTGTGATAAGAAGGCATGCTTGGCTGAAGGAGCAAAATCTGCCTGATCATGTTAAAGCAAAATTGTTGTATGCTCCTCTACAACAGGACAGTCTATTTGGTAATAAGGCAGAAGTTTTCAAAAATCTGGAACACAAAGCTAAATCTATGCAAACCCTTTTTTTTAAAAAAAAAAAAAAAACCCCCCAAAAGTTAAAAAAAAGGGGGGCCCCCCCCCAAAAAAAAAAAAAGGGGAGGATTTTTTAAAGGGGTTTGGGTTTCCCCCCCCCAAAAGGGGTTTTTTTTAAAAAAAAAAATTTTTTTTTCCTCCCTTTTTTTTTTTTTTATTTTTTTTTTGGGGAAAACCCCCAATCCCCCTTTTTTTTTTTTTTATTTTAAAAATTTTTTTGGTTTTTAAACCCAAAAAAAAACCCCTTTTTCCTTTTTCCCCCAAATTTTTTATCCCCTTTTAAAAATTTTTTTTTTTAAAAAAAGGGGGGGCCCCCCCCCCAATTTTAAAAAAAAATTTTAAAAAAAAATTTTTTAAAAAATTTTTTGGAAAAACCGGGGGAAGGGAAACCCTTTCCCAAAAAAAACCCCTTTTAAAAGGGGGGGGGGGTTTTCAAAAAATTTTTTTAAAGGGGTTTAAAAAAATTTAAAATTTTTAAAAAATTTTTTTTAAAAAAAAATTTTTTTTGGGAATTTTTAAAAAAAATTTTTTTAAATTTTTTGCTGAAAAAGGGGAAAATTTTTTGGGGTTTTTTTTGGAAACCCCGGGGTTTTCTTTTGGAAAAATTTTTTTTAAAAAAAAAAAAAACCCTTCCTGAAAAAAAAATTTTTTTTTAAAAAATTTTTTTTGGGGAAAAAAAATTTAAAAAAAATTTTTTTTCCCCAAAAAAAAAAAACCCCACAAACCCCCCCCTTTTGGGGGGCCCCCCTTAAAATTTTTTTCCCCCCCCCCCCCCCAAATTTTTTTTCCCCCCCCAAAAAAAAAAGGGAAAAAATTTTCCCCCCCCTTTTTAATTTTTAAAAAAAATTTTAAAAACCCCAATTTTTTCCCCCCTTTTTTTTTTTTAAACCCCGGGGTTTTTTTTTTAAAAAAATTTTTTGGGCTTTTTTTTAAAAAAAAAAAAAAAATTTTTTTTTAAAAAATTTTTGGTTTTAAAAAAAAAACCCAAAAAAAAATTTTCCCCCCAAAAAAAATTTTTTAAAAAAAAAAAAAAAAATTTTTTTAAAAAATTTTTTAAAAAAAAAAAAAATTTAAAAAAACTTTTTTTTTTTTAAAAAAATTAAAATTAAAAAAAACCCCCCCCTAAAAAGGGTTTTTTAAAGGGTTTTTTTTTAAAAAAAAAAAGGGTTTTTTCCCCCCTTTAAACAGGCTTTTTAAAATTTTTTTTCCCTTTTTTTTCCACCCCCGGGTTTTTTCCCCCCCTTTAAATTTTTTAAAAAGGGAAAAACCTTTTTTTTCTAAAATTTCCCCCCCCAAAAAAAAAAAAAAACCTTTTTTTTAAAATTTTTTTTGGGGGAAAACCCTTAAAAAAAAAAAACCCCCCCTTTTAAAATTTTTTTTTAAAAATTTTTTTTCCCCCTCCAAAAAAAAAAAAAATTTTTTAAAAAAAAAACCCTTTTAAACCCAAATTTTTTTCCGGGGGGGTTTTTTCCCCCTTTTTTTTTTTTTGGGGCCCCAAAAAAAACCCCTTTTTTTAAAAAAACAAATTTTAAAAAAAAAATTTTTTTTTGAAAATTTTTGGGGCCGGGCCTTTAAAAAAAGGGGTTTTTTTAAAACCCCCTTTTTAAAAACATTTTAAAAGTTTTGGGGGGTTTGGGGGTTTTTTTTTAAAAAAAAAATTTTTTTTACTTTTAAAAAGAAAAACCCTTTAAAATTCCCCCCCAAAAATTTTTTTTTTCCCCCCAAAAAAAACCCCCCCCCGGGGGGGTAAAAACGGGTTTCCCCCCCCCTTTTAAAGGGAAACCCCAAAAAAAAATTTAAAAATTTTTTGGAAAAAAAAAAAAAAACCCCCAAAAAAAAATTTTGGAAATTTTTTTAAAAATTAAAAAAAAAAGGGGTTTAAAATTTTTTTTAAAACTTTAGTTTCCTTTTTTAAAAAATAAAAAATTAAAAAGGGGTTTTCCTTCAAAAAAAATTTTAGGTTTTTTTTTTTCCCCCAAGGTTTTTTAAAAAGAAAGGGGAAAAAAAACCCCCCCCCCCCCCCTTTTCCCGGGGGGCCCCCTTTTTTTAAAAAAAATTAAACCCCCCCCCCAAAAAAAAATTTTAAAAAAAAAGGAAAAAATTTTTAAAAAAAACCCCAAAAATTTTTTAAAAAATTTAAAACCCCGGCCCCCCAAAAAAAAAAAAAAGGGGGGGTTTTTTCCCCCCCGGGGGAAAAAAACCCCCCCCCTGTTTCCAAAGGGTTTTTCTAAAAGTCAGACAGGAAAAACCAAAAAAGATTCTGATTGCTCCAGACTGGCCTGCCAACACTGGTACCCCCCTATGCAATATGCCACCTTCCTCCATGGTACCTGCCTCAGACACTTACCTACTGTCTCAGCAGAACTATCAAATTTTCACACTCTGCTCAAAATGTGTGTGTGTGTGTGGATTTTATATATATATATATATATATATATATATATATAAAACATGTGTGGTATATTTATGTATATATATTTTTTGAAAATATGTGTGTGGGAAAATGTATGTATGTGATAAAAATGTATGTTGTGTATATATATATAAAAATATATATTAATTTTGTGTTATATATAATGTTGTGTTATATATTTATTAAAAGTATGTGTATATATATTGTGTGTGTGTGTTATATATTTATGTAGATGTATATAAAATGTGTTTGTTTGTGGGTTTTTATTTGTGTGGATATATATTTATGTATTTTTATATATATATATATGTATTTTGTATATATATTTATGATTATTTTGGGTATATATATATGTGTGTGTGTGTTTTATATATATTTATGTAGTATATATATTTATTGTTTTTTTGTTGTGTTTTATATTTTTATTTTTGTTTTTGTGTGGTTATATATTTATGTATTATGTGTATTTTTAAATATTATTGTTGTGTGTGTATATATATATATATATATAATTTTATATATATATATATATATATATTTAAATTTTTTTATATATATATATATATATATATATATATATATAATAATTAAAATTTTATATGTGTATATGTATTTGTGTAAATTATTATTATATATATATAAAATTTTCACCATGCCCCGAAATTTCTAGTTATTTTAATTTCATTAAAAAAAATTAATTTTTATATGTGTATATATATAAAATATATATTAATATATATTTTATATATTTTAATTTTTGTGCAAATTTATATAAAATATATATATATATAAGTGTGTATTGTATTATATATATATATATATATATATATATAAATGTGTGTGTTTTTGTTATATATATATTTTATATATATATATATATATATATTTTTGAATTTTTTTATTTTAAATGTGTGTATTATGTTAAAAAATTTTAAATAATTTAAAATTTTAAAATTTTTTATTTTAAAAATTTTTGGGTTATTTATAAATTTATTAAATGTTTTTGGGGTTTATGTTATTTTAAAAATTTTAAAAATTTTTGGGGGTTTGTTTTTTTTTTTAAAAAAAATTAAAAAATTAAAAAAATTTTTTTTTTGGGAAAAATTTTAAACAAATTTTTTTTTATTTTTATTAGAAAAATTTTAAATTTGGGTTTGGAAAAATTATATATATTATTAAAAGGGGGGTTTTATTTTTAGTTTTTTGTTTAATTTTTAAAATTTTTTTTAATATGGGTTTTTAATAAAAAAATTTTTTTTTATAATTAAATTAAAAAAATTTTTGGTTTTAAAATTTAAAAAATTTTTTTAATAATTTTTGGTGTTTTTTTTGGTTAAATTTTTTAAAAAATTTTTTTTGTTTTTTTATGTATGTATTTTAAAAGTTATTTAGAATTTTTTTTATTTTATTTTTTAATATTTTAATTTTTTTTAAAAATTTTTTTTTAAAATTAAAAAAATTTTTATTATTTTAAAAAATTTTTAAATTTTTAAAAAAATAATAAAAAATTAAATTTTTTTTTAAAAATTAAAATAATTAATTAATATAAAAAAATAAATTTTTTTTGTAGTTTTTATATTTAAAAATAATATTTGGGGAAAAATTTTGAAATTTTTAAAAATTAAAATTAAATTAAAATTTTTTGGGTTTTTAAAAAGGAAAAATTTAAAATTTTGTTTGTTTTTATTTATTTTTTTAAATTTTAAAAAAAAAAATTTTTAAAATTAAAATTAAATTTTTTAAAAAGGGTTTTTATTTTAAAAAATTTAAATTTTTTTTTATTATTTTTTTATAAAATTTGGGAATTTTTTTTTTTTTAAAAAAGGGTTTTTAATTTAAAAAATTTTAAAATTTTTTTTTAAAAATTTAAAATAAATTTTAATTAAAATTTTTTAAAATTTTAAAAATTAAAAATTTAATTGGGAAAATTTTTTTTTTTTTTTTGTTTTTTTGGTTTTTTAATTTTTTTTTTAATTTAAAAATTTTTAAGTTTATATTTTTTTAAATATTTTTAAATTTAAATTAAATAAATTTTAAAATAAATTAAAAAAAAAAAAAAGTATAAAAAATTTTTTTTTTTATATTTTAAAAAATTTTTTTAAAAGGTTAAAAATTTTTTTTTGTTTTTTAAAAAAAAAGAAATTTTTTGTTTTAGAAAAATTTTTAAATTTTTTTTAAAAAAATAATTAAAAATTAAAAAAAAAAATTTATTTTAAAAAAAAATTTAAATTTTATATTAAAAATTAAAAAAATTTTTTTTTAAGTTTAAAAAATTTTTTAAAAATTTTTTAAAAATAAATTTTAAATTTTAACCTTTTTTTTTTATAGATTTTTATTATTTATATAAATTATTTTTTTTAATTTTTTGAAAATTTATAATTTAGAAATTTAAATTTTAAAATTTAAGTTTAGTTAAAAAATTTAATTTTTTTTAAAAAATTTTTTATAATTTTTAAATTTTTAAAGTTTTAAAAAATTTTTATTTTTGGGTTTTAAAAAAAAGTTTTTTAAAATTTTTTTTAAACAAATATTTTTAATTAAATTAAATTTTTTAAAAAATTTTTTTTGTCAAATTTGGTTTAATTAATTAAATTTTTTTAAAAAATTAAAAGGTTTTAAAATAATTTTTTTAAAACCCTTATTAAGTTTTTGGGTTTTTTAAAAATTTTTGGGGGTTTAAATTTTAAAATAAATTTATTTGGGGAAAATTAAAAATTTTTATAAATTTATTTTAAAAAAAATTTACAATTTTTATAAGGTTTTAAAAATTTTTTTTAAAATAATTAAAGGTTTTTTAATTTTAAATTTTTGGGGAAAATTTTAAAAAATTTTTTTCCCAAAAAAGGTTTTTTCAAAAATTTTTTTGTAATATTTAAAATTTTTAAAAAATATTTAAAAAATTTTTAAACCTTTTTAAATTTTTGGTTTTACAATTTATTTTTTTTTTCCCCATTTTTTTTTTTCAAATTTTTAAAAAATTTTTTAAAAAATTAAAATTTTTTTCACCCTTTTTGGTTTTTTCTGTTTAAAACCCCCCTTTTCAACCAATTTGGGTTTTTTCCCAATTTTTTTTTTAAAAAACTTGTTTTTAAAAAACTTTTTTCCTAAAAAATTTAAAAATTTTTTTTTCCCCCTTTAAAATTTTTTAAAAACTATTTTTTAAAAAAAAATTTTTTTTTAAAAAATTATGGTTTCAAAAATTTTTTTGTCCTTTTTTTCCACAAATATTTTTTTTTTTGTGTTTCCCCTTTTTTTTGTTTCCCCTTTTTTTTTCCCCCTTTTTTTTTGGGTTTTTTTCCTTTTTTGGGTGGTTTTTTTATTGTTTTTTTCCCCCTTTTTTTTTGAGCACCAAAATTTTTTTTTTAAATTTTTTTTTTCCTTTTTTTTTGGTTCCCCTTTTTTGTTTTGCCCTTTTTGTTTCCTTTTGTGTTCTTTTTTCAAAATTTTGTGTTTAAACCCTTTTTGGGGGGTGTGTTTTTTTGGTTTTGTTTTTTTTTTGCCCTTTTTTTGGGGTTTTTTTGTTTTTTTTTTTTTTTCACTTTTTTGTCACTTTTGGGTTTTTGCCCTTTTTTTTCCCCCTTTTTTTGGGCCAATTCTTTGGTGTTTTCCCCTTTTTTGTGTTCCTTAAAATTTTTTGGGAAATTTTTTTTTTTTTTTTCCCTTTTTTTTAAATATTTAAAATTTTTCTTTTTTTTTTCCCCTTTTTTTTTTTTTTTTAAAATTTTTTTTTCATATAATTTTTTTTTTATATTAATTTTTTTAAATAATTTTTTTTTTTTTTTCCCCATATTATTTTTTTAAAAATATTTTTTCCCTTTTTTTTGTAAAATTTTTTTGTGGGGGTGTGTCAAATATTTTGTGTACACTTAATTTTTGTGTTTTTAAATATATTGTGTGTGTGTGTCCCTTTTATTGTTGTACATAATTGGGGTAAAATTTATTTTGTGTGTGTGTAAAAATAATTTTTGTTGTAAAAATTTTTGTGTGTGTGTAAAAATATGTGTTGTGTTTTTTTTGTAAAAATGTGTGTGTAAAAAATATTTTTGTGTGTCCTATTTGTGTGTGTGTCCTTTTGTGTGTGTGTTTTTATTGTGGTTATTATGTGTGTTTACATATAATTTTGTGTTTTAAAAAATTTTTTTGTTATTTATTGTGTGTTCCCCTTTTTGTGTTTTTTGTTTTTGTGTGTGTGTTTTGTGTGTAAAATATTGTTGTGTGTCCCTTTTTTTGTGTGTGTACACTTTTTGTGTGTGTGTGTTTTTTTGTTTTTTTGTTAATTTTTTGTGTGTGTGTAACAAAATATTGTGTGTGTTAAATTTTTATGTGTCCTTTTTGTGTGTGTGTGTTAAAAAAATTTTTGTGTGTGTGTTAAATTTTTGTGTGTGCAAAATTTTTTGTGTGTTTTTGTGTGAAAATTTTTTTGGTTTTTTGAAAAAAAAATTGGGGTTTTTGTGTCAAATTTTTTGTGTTTTTTTTTAAAAAATTTGTTATTTTGTGTGTCCCTTTTAAATTTTTGTTAAAATTTTTATTTTTTTGTGTTGTTTAATTTTTCATTGTTGTGTGTAAAATATGTGTGTGTGTACACATATATATGTGTATATGTGTGTGTACACATATATATGTGTATATGTGTGTGTACACATATATATGTGTATATGTGTGTGTACACATATATATGTGTGTGTATATATATATATATATATGTGTGTGTGTGTACATATATATATATATATATATATGTGTGTGTGTACACATATATATATATATATATATGTGTGTGTGTACACATATATATATATATGTGTGTGTGTGTACACATATATATATATGTGTGTGTGTGTACACATATATATATATGTG
>NC_056745.1:187253366-187268366 GCF_019279795.1 Protopterus annectens | reverse complement strand
GTACTGCTGTCAGAATTGACTTAAATACATTTGATGTGGTTTCCAGTACCATTAAAGCCTTAAAGATGTCCAAGACTACGTTGATGTTTTCTGCTTGAAGGCAAAGCTAGAACAGATGGTGCACTGCATAGTTGCTTTTTTTGCCTTTATTTGCATACTCCGTTGTAAATGTTTTGCTAGAAATGTAATGCCATTTATTGAGGTAGTAAATCAAATGCTGTACTTAGCTGTTAGCAAAAAAGTATTTAAATGATGCTGTCAGACTATTATAGCAATAATTTTTTTGTCATTTGGCCATAATAATCCTGAATTTTGTAGTTGTAGTAAGATTATTTTACACAGTTGTGTTTCACAGTCCATAGAATTATTGCTATTTTGTTGAATAAAATAAACTCTGGCCTTCACAGTGATGTATCATGTAGCATTGCTGTCTCATAGCTCTTGGTTTTCTGATTTGCTACCCGATGTTTGTGCGCATTCATGTATCCATGTAGATTTTGTTGGGTTCTCTGTTTTCTTCATTATCTGAAAGAATTGCTGTTAAGCAAACTGGTCATGCAAATCTGTGTGTGTGTGTGTGTGTGTGTGTGTGCGTGCGTGCGCATCTCATACTTTGAATTGGCAACTTCTCCAACAATGGTTCTCCTGTTTACATCTGTAGCTTGTCAGGATTAGATCTAATTCTTATGTGACCCTGAATGCGATGAAGAGGGTATGGGGAAATATTGAAAGTACTGTGTTGTAGCATCCCAAGATGTGCCAGTGGTGAATGGGCAAGCCCCCAAATTACCTTTTGGAGTGAGTATAATATGCAAAGGTGTGTGTAGCTATGATGGACTGGCAATCCTCTTCAGGATCTGTTTCTGTGGCTCGTGCCCCCTGAGTGTAGGCTCTGGCTCTCCTATGACCGCAAATTAAATTAAAGCAGGCTTTGGAGAAAAAATGAATGCATGAATGAATGATTCAGACTCTGTTGGAAGTGCTGTAATGTAACAGTTGCTGGTGATTCATTTCATACCTCATAGATTTTGGACAGGAGTAAAGTCTTAATCAGAAAATTGAAGATTTATAAATATTTTTCTGTTTTTCAGAGGAACCTTAAAATGCGACTTCTGAAAACAATATCATCCAAAAACCTAGTATATAGATACCAACCAGGTAATTCACATCTGTTAAACAAACAGCGTTTTCCCACTAGCAAATACAGGGGCACAATTTTCCCCCATAGCTACTCCCTTCTTTTGTTGAAAGAAATGTCCGTCAGTAAATACAAAATTGTTTCTTAAAACCATTTCCATCAATGTGTCCAAAACATTAATTTCATTGTTACTAAAAGCTTTAGATTCCAACAAGAAATCGTGGAACAATTCCAATCCTTCATCCTGAGGTGTCCCATTAAACAGGTTAACCACATCTATAGTGACGAAGGCCAGTTGGTGGGTGTAACGTACATTCCTCAATTTTATACAAAAAGTCCCACGAGTCCTTAATTATGTGATTCTCTGTTTGAACAAGTGCCTTAACTTTCTGATCTATGTACATGGCCATAGGGTGGGTGATAGAAGTACTACCACTAACTATAGGCCGCATAGGAAGGTCAGACAAGTTCTTATGTATGTTAGGAATGCCGAGCAGGGTGGGTACCCTTGGAAATTTAACTTGTAAAAACTCAGATGTTTTGAAGGTAATTTCTCCCCGGTCAAACATATATTTCAAACACATTCTAACTTTCTGGTAAGAAATGTTAATAAAATTCAAAGATGTCTGTTCATAGTGATCTTCATCAATCACCTGTTTGAACATTCTTTCAAGGTAATCCCTTCTAGAGATAATTACCATTCCCCCACCCTTGTCCGGCTTCATGACCCAAATTTCCTTGTTCATGCTAAGCTCTTTAAGCAGTTTTCTCTCACTTTCACTCAAATTATACAAAAAGGAACCTCTATTTTGCTGTTGTAACATAGTCCTAAAGTTCCACTCAAAAATCTTTTCAAACATATATAAAGGTGAGGAAATTTTAGGGTTAAAAATAATGTTTTTTCATAACACATTACCTGGTGTATGTGTTTTCCACATCCTTAAACAAAATTTTAAAATTAAGTTTCTTTAAAAAAGCTTTAAATCTATCCTAAGGGTTGCAATATTAGAAAAAACAGTAGTTACAAAAGTTAATCCTTTACTTCAGAGGCCCAAAGTCGTTGTGTATTTCTAAATCTGAATAGTTATATATATTGAAGTCCCTACTTTGGTTAGTTGTAATATTAGGAATTTGTTCACAAACGGTACCTGGAATGTTGGGGACTTCATCTAGGATGCCACTTACTTCTGTCGGTAATTCTGTGGCCTGTTTCCTCCTCTCCTCCTCCCTTGATTCCAAGGGCGAGAATTGTAGCTCTGTCGTGGATCTCCGTAATAGTTCCTCTGCCCGCCATTGGATTGGTTGTAAATCCTTTCAGACCTTCTTGGCGGTGGTCGTTCTTAAGGGCCAACTTCCTCGATTGTCGTACCCTTCCTCGTCGTATTCAGGGTTGGACTCAGAAACCGTCCCCTGTTGCTCACCATTTGTATTATTCCTTATCGCCGCAGGCTTAGGATAAGCCCTCCTCTCCAGATACTCCAGCCTATCATGTTTCAGCTTTCGCCACTTCCTCCTTTCAACGTCCGTAACAACTGAATCTATCTTTGAAAAGATAGAATTGTAGTCTGCTTTCTGTACATTGAATAAAAGATCTTTTTTTATTTTCACGTCCAATGCATCCGCCTCCTTAATGAGCGATTCAGTTTCCACCAAATTGTGCTTCTGTAAGATGTTTAGCATAGGTAACCCCTGAATGTTGAAAAATGCAATAAGTTCCAAATGCAGAGGTGAACCTGCTGCTAAGCCACTGGGACACTTCCAGAGTTGAAGACCCTTAGGAACCCTTCCATTCTTAATACATTCCAAAAGAAAAGCATTTTTGATTTGTAGTTTTTTACACTGTAGTAGCACCTTTTCCAAATTTTCTAGAGAATCTTTAAAAGTACCTGTGTTACTCGTGTTTCTCGTTCCCTGGCCAATACGAATGGTGGTCCGTAGCCAGCTATCCAAATTCACTTGTACCTGCGTTGTTCTACTAAGACCAGAGGAACTGTGTTCCGAAGCCTCTCGCAAACACACTGGTGTATTCATATACTCATTGCTACATAAATTGGAGCCCCCAGATGCTCCATTATGTTCCAGTAACAGCTGAACAAGTTGGGTAAGTTGTCCAACGCTGGTATGCAGTTCTCTTATAGTCGGCACGGGTGATGAAGGTTCCCCGTTAACTCTTTCTCCAGATGACATCATGCCAACAATAGTAAAAGACAGCAACCAATAACCAGACAAAGTACAAGTCCACTGGAAAATAAGCCACAGAAATAACCTTCTTGATTTTGAACAGGAGTAAATTCTTAATCGGAAAATTGAAGATTTATAAATATTCTTCTGTTTTTCAGAAGAACCTTAAAATGCGACTTTTGAAAAACAAAGTTGACGTAATTCTCTCCGTAGTATGATTAGTGTTGGACTACTCAAGAAGATCACTCCCCAAATGTCCAGTTTTCTAATTAGTTGAATAGGAAAGTAAACCATAAATGTAGCTGAATATGTAGGTTTAGATTAGAAATAATGTCCTTTGCAAATGTTGCATAAAGGAACAGACTATTGGATGGAAAAGCTAGTTATTTTCCACATATATTTTTGCTTATGCTAGTTGTAATTTCCCCTCTGGTATCGAGATGTTTTTAATGAAACTTTTTATTTTGTTTATTTGTTGAAGAATGTTCAGATTTTTCCAGAAGATTTACAATAAGGTGAAGAGGCTCAGTGTCTTCTACCTTTCATAAAAGCAGTGCAGCAAAGCTTTTTGTGGTGTGTGTGTGTGTGTGTGTGTGTGTGTGTGTGTGTGTGTGTGCATGCTTGCATGTGCGCACTCTGTTCAGTCTCCCACTTTGTTTTTAGTAGTTTTGCTCTTGTACTTTTAGTACTTGCTGGAATAGATCAGCCTTACTCTGAGGGCCTTAAAAGTGCATCTTGGATTGTAAGTGATTTATCTTTGATTTTGTGTAATAACATTTAAGTTTAGTAAGTCTTGCATGCCTTTAGTAGAAGGAGGGAACATTCCTGCAATTGTTTGTTTCTAATTAAAACAGGAATAGTTTTTTTGCAGTGAACATTTGCTGAGACATCCCTGAGGTTCAGAAATGAATTGGAACATTTTTTCCACTTTTTACAGTTTCTCATTTCATAACATTTGATGATAATGACCATTTTAAATTAAAACGCAGAACATGTACTCAAATGCATACATTTTCATCAACTTAATTTGACACAGAGCATTAGCTTTTTCATTATGTTGCCTTACTGCAGATGGTTGAGCTAGAAGAAGTTTGTTTATAAACTTCCATGACCAGTCTATCATCTGGCAAGTAGGTGGTGGTCCACTCTTCATTTAAACTAACTCATTGGCAAAGAGCAACTGTCAAGGATGCATTCCTCAATCATGTCCCTGACAACTCCACAATTAAAGTATAGAAGTTGTTGTGTCTTTCGGCTTTTCCTGGTTAGGGGTCGCCACAGCGGAACTCCGGTCCGCTAATGATTAGCAGTTGATTGTTACATGCCGTGTTGCCAGCCCTGATGCACAACCTTCAATGAAGGTACGCCCATTCACGCATGTCTCCATGCAAAAGACGCTCTAGCTGAGAATCTAACCGGACAGCGTCTTACTACAAGACGACAACGCTTCCGTAGCACCACCACTGCGGACTTTTAATTAAAGTATAGAAGTAATTAACACAAACAAAAACAGTTTTAAACTTCTTACTCTGTCTACATACATATGCATATATTTATTTATATATGTAGTCTTAACCTGCATAGAACAATGGCTCTGTTTCAGGTTCTGCCTGAGGATACAATGAAACAGATCTGAAAAGAGAAGAAATCAAACAAGATCCCAAGAGTACATAACATACAAGTAAATAAATACTAACAAGGATCAAACAGTAGTTTTAGTGTAAGTAACATAAAGGCATTTATTCTAATATTTACAGTAACATTTCAAATGATGAGATTGTACAATTTCTGCTATTTACAGTAGTAAAGGAACATAGAGATATAGTAGAGGAGTAGTTGGATAAACTGTGGTGACATGAGTGAGTAAAGAAAGGTGAAGAGGGGGTGATTAAGGGTGAATGATGCAGATATCTAGAAGAACAAAGCTTTGTTGATATGGTATCACATAATATACACTTGTATGTAAAAGTAGAACATGGAGAAAGAAATTGTATGCATGGAGAAAGAAATTGTATGCATGCGTACAGCAACAACTCAAGCCACTCGACTTCATGATAAGAAACATATGGAGGAGCTCAAGTCAAACATGCTTTGGTCAAGCTGCACCCCTGTAAATTGGTGTAACCAACACTTGTGTCACTCTGATTGTAGATCATGTGTTGTCCTGTCTGTTCGTCTCAACAGTTGGGGATATTTGCTTCGAGGCGGATATGAGCCCTCTATACCATAGAATTTCTCCAACACTTGAGATCCTCTCCCCCGTAATGCCCTGCAGTGTATTATAGCCCCAGATCTCCTTTGCAATTCTTACAAGCAGACATTTTCTCCATTGCTTTTTTTTTTTTTATTCCCAATCGAAGTATGACTACTTCAAACTTATGGTTTCGACCATATCACGTTCGAAGTTGTCATACTTCGACTATGTGATACAGACCCAAGGATGGGGTATATATTTCACAATGAATGAAATTTGTGTGTTAGGTATACGATTTGAGAATAAAGGTGCAAATAGAATTTGGGAATAAAATGAATAGAATGGGAATAAAGTCCGTCTTTTCTGGAGGACATATAAATTGTCATTTAGAAAAAAGACTCATTTGATAAGTTCAGTAATGAAGGGGAAAATAACATACTTAGCAAGTGTATTTATGTTGCCAACAGTATTTGAAAAGGAATCATTGCAGATATATTTTTTTCATTTATATATGGTTCTAGATTAAACCTAGAAAAAGAGGAGTTTTGTATGCAAGTAAAGAAGATGGAGGTTTAAGGTTGGTTAACCCCGTGGTATAGGCTGCTTCATTAAATTTGTACAAAGTGTTAAAGTGGATAAATGAATAAAATGAGATTAGTAGTAAAATTGTACAAATACTGTAAATTTTGGGATATGGTAAAAAGGGAAAAACAGTGTATAAATGAGGAAATAAAATATTACCAAGAAAAACTTTTTGTAGAAAATAAAAAATAATGAAGCAGAAAAAGGTAGAAATGTATGGTATAAGAATGTAATGATAAAACCATGGGAAAGTCTAACACATGAAAAAGTTAAAGCTCTAAAAATAGGAAGCAAATGCTGTAATCCAAAAGTAGAATGTCAAGATTTTTTTGTGGAGACTGATAATCAATAAATTGCCAGTAAAATGAAATATGTCATATAAAAAGAAAAGCGATAGAATATGTTTACATTTTCAAGAAGAAATTACGAAACACATATTTTTGAAATATAAAAGAGTAAAAAACTTATGGGGAAAATTATGCAAAGAAGATTTTTGAAGATATAAAAGAAATTGAATAAATAGGGATGTTCTAAGAATAGAAGTAAATAATTATGTTAAAAGAATAGATAAAAATGGTATTTTATAATATATGGGTTGTATGGAATGACCAAATAAATGAAATTATGTTTAATGGTAAATGGATTTTAGCAACAAACAGAAGTCACAAGTGTCCTGGGTACTTTGAACAAGGGATGGCGTTAGAGTCTTTGGAGGAAACTGTACCTGGGCAAGATAATGAGCAGCCAAGGAATTGGATACATCCTAAGGGTCAGTTGGGATGAATGGTTAAGGATCCATCTCCCTCCATGAGCATCATGCTGGCAATTGATTTTACCTGGTGTGAGACTAGAACCCACAGCCTTCTGCACCCAAGTCCATGGTGGTCCCTGTTGCTCCACTGACATTGAACATTTATGTACTCATATTTTTTCTCTACTTGTTATTTTTCCATGGTGTTTAGACATAGCATGAGCTTTTGTCTGCTGTTTTATTTAAGAAAAAGGCTTTGGTGTTCAAAAAAGTTTCAAGTGTGAGCACAAAATACATTCTCTGGACTCATGCCCACAGTGTGTGTATTGTTTAGGCCAAATTCACCTCAACAAAGAATGTGATGCCTTTTCTACTTTTGGATAAGGAGCACTTGACAAGAAAAATAAACTTATGGTAAGAGGTCTTCTCCCAAGTTTCATGGAGGATTCTGCACCCTCTTCCACAGACACAAACCATCTGCTGCCACCCAAAGCAACTGATAAGTGTCTGAAAAGTCTAATCTTTCTGCTGTTCATCATCTTGCCAAGGGACGGCTTCCTCCACGGACTCTTGAGCCATCCCTTGTTCAAGGTACCCAGGAAATTTGCAATTCTTGCTCTCCTTTCCCTGGAAGGTCACAAAGTGTAAAAGGAGACACTTGAACACCCCCCCCCCAGCCACACACACAAATAGCTCATGGTGATTATTCACCCCTCAAGACACCTCATTTGATAAAATTTGGAACTTCTGACAGGGAATTTGCTCACTGATTCCCCTTTTTGAGATCAGAAATTGTTTCATCAAGGCCTTTGGAGCAGGTCCATCTAATGCCTGGATGCCATTCCCCCCCCGGACAAGCTATTAGGCATGTTTCAGTGGGGTTGTTAGGACCTAATGTAATGGAATCAATCCCAAGGAAACCAAACAAGGTGCTTGTTTCCCTCCCCCCTCCCAAGGACCAACAACAGTGAAGCAAGGGCCCTCCTGTGGATTCTTTTGCTGTGATGGTAGCCACCAGGAAGGAACTTTCACTGTAAAATTCTATGGTCGGTCCCCCTAACAGGGCCATAGACCATTTTGGAAAGTGCATCTATTCTTCAGGAACGTTTTCCATGTGAACATTCAACTATATCACACACTTAACTAGATTAGAGAGAGTTTTAACCAGTGAGGTGTTACATCCCTAAGAAGACCTCAGACAGTTAAGACAAAGTCCATGGAGGCCCATTTGGCTGCCATACTGTTAATCACCAATCAGTAGATGGGGCATCTAGAGCAGTAGGCACTGGTGTGGCTATGAACCATCATGCCTGGCTGTGGTTGTGCAATTTTGCCGACAATTTCAAGGCATCCTTCCTTAATGCCATGTATGTGTGGTCTACCCTCTTTGGACCCAAACTGAAGGAAATCTTGATCAAGAGCGTGAGCAAGATGGCAAAATATTGTCTGCAATTGGAGTACGCTTCTATACTCCTCAGATTTCCAAGGAGCCAGAGAAGAGGGAAGTGATTTATGTTTATAAAATCCCAGCAATTTGCCGGTGACTCCTCTTTTAATAGCACCACCCTGGGGGCAGAGGAAGTCTGCAAAACTAAGGGTTTAGCTGTCCATTAGAACAAGAACATTAATCCATCTACCTGCTTAACTGAATAAATTACTGGAAAACTTCAACAAGGTGTCTTTTTTCTTTCCACAGGGAGGGAATCAGAAAGAGAGAGTCTCCTAGGTCCGCCAGCTAAAGTGGTTTTTAGCTGGACTAATCCTTTATACTCTGTTTCTTGCTAGTCTTGTCGCCCTCTGGGTCACAGGTAGGATACCAGACTTCACTTGAGCCCTCTGGATTACCTCTGTTTTCTGCTTTTAGAATTGTGGGATAAATCCTCTCATTCCAGTTATAGTGTGATTTATGAGAGAAGGGGGATTTAGGACACTTTCATCAGTTGATGGATTGACATAATTCTTATGTAGATTCAGTGTCGTAGTTAAGTTCCTCCTCCTCTACACTTAATTTTTGTCTCTTTGTAAAAGAAGAGATCATGAGCTGTCCCTCAGCTGCTTGTAATCTGCCACTATCTTCACAGTCTGGAATGTACAAGTACTTCCAGCAACCACGAGATCTCTGATTAAAGGGTTAGCCCAAGGCTTTGTACAATACTGATTATCATTCAGCCTGAAACACGATCATGGATATGACAAGCCACCTGTTGAATGGCCTAGCAACCATGTTTTTTCTCTGGAAAGTTGCTCACCCAGTGTCCTTGTGATCTGAATGGTTCTTATTTAAGGAATATGTGCTGTTTTCATTGATTGCAGTTTCATTGCAGCTCATTATTACTTTACGTTGAGCATTTTGTCATTCTAATATCTAAAACAAAATGCAAAGAAGCGATCATCTTATCAAGCTGTCAGCTTATGTTTTGATTTATGTAAAAAGTACAGAACTGCTTTCATTTCATATTGAGCTCATATTTAAGTTTCATCTATAGTGACACTATATATTTTTTATTTTACAGGAGTCTGAACTGTGTGGGTTTCTAATATTGTGAAGACTAGAGGAGAACTAAATGGCCTCTGCTGCTTCTGCTGTGCCTATAGGATTTCACTATGAAACAAACTACGTTGTCCTCAGTTACCTGGGACTTCTGTCTCAGGAGAAACTGAAGGAGCCACACTCCATGCAGGGTAAGTTCATCTTCTTCACTTGTTGTACACTGAAAATATTTTGTCGATTTTATCTATTAATTGAGGATATGTTTGAATCTTACTTTTTAGATAATTTTATATATAGTTGCATTAGTTTGCTAGCCTTTAACAGGAAAATCCCACCATCTCCTATATTTTAGCTCGACTCTTAGGTTGCTTTTCTTCCAACAATATGGTTCCGCTATTGTTTAGGTGCCACAAACCTAACTTTACTTCATAAAACTTGCATTTTCATTTTCTTGCTTCGGAATCAAAGGAAGGGAAAGCCCACACATGTTTAAAGCTTAACTTCTCACATACTTTGCTTAACATATCACAGTGAAAGGGAAAACTGTATTTTTTGTCAGGTACTGACCATAATCGTAAGCAATCAGTTGTACTGATGTCAGCATGTTAGCAGCTGCTGTAAAAAGGTCAAAGTGTTTTGAAACTATTTTCCGGTGCCTTTATTATAGAGAGGAAGAGGAACAGTATCAGTGCAACTAGTTGATAATATTACCATTTGTCTGTCTAAGCAGAGCCATTCTGATTTGGGCAGTTCTTTTTTGTAGGAGGGGTCAGAGAGGCATGAAAAATCATAAACGTCTTCATAGTTTATAAGAGAAATATTTTCTGACTTTTATAGAAAGCAGGAATACTACATTTAAGTCATCGTAAATCACATAATTGGACATCAGAGTCTTTAGTAATAAGATGAAAATAATTCTTTTTCATTTGATAATGGCAGTTTTTTTTCCTGACAGTCTTTGGTTTCAGTAGGAAGATCCAACTTTCTGCATCTAAAAAATTGCAGCCCTAATAACTGACCATATTTTGGTATAGTAATCCACTTACAAATTATATTTTCTGTAATTGCAGTAGTTTTATAGAAAGTAGTTTTAGTCCTAGACACAGAACTGATAATTTGACATGCTCAGGGATTACGGTTGTGATCAAGTTGGTGTACTACAGTATAATGTAACTCAAGGGTGCAACAGAAGAAGGAAAAAAAAAACAATGTATGAAGGCATCTGTGCCCTAGTTTAAAAAAAAAATCGTATAACTCAAATTCAAGAACAGGTAGCACTAGTGTAGCTGGGGCTGGGCGAGAGGGGCAACTGCCCTGGGTACAAAGTGTTGGGGGGGCACGATCAGCCCATCCCAATAGCTCTTTAATGCAATACTGGCTTTTAAAAGCCTTTATTGCATTTGTAGTCAAAACTGACGGCTGTAGTGCTCAGTGTGTGGTCTCAACTGTAGCAACTGCTTGCTATAGTGCAGTTTAACTAAAACAAGAGCACTCCATGCTTGCAGGGTATAAACTGTTTGCTGCAGTTGTAGCTGGCAGCTTGCTGTAGTTTAAACACAAGATTTTACAAAAAAAGAGAAAAGTAAAAGAAAAAATGAGTGCTGTAGCTCTCCGTGCAGGCAGGGTATAAAACATAGCAACTGTTTGCTACATTTGTAGCATGCAGTTTGCTACAGTTAAAAAAAAAAATTTTTAAAGTAAAACATGAGAGCCGAAGCACTCCATGTAGGCAAATATAAACTGTAGCAACTGTTTGCTGCAGTTTAAAAGAAGAAATATTTTTTTTTGCTTTTTTTTTTTTTTTTTTATAATAAAATATTTTAAAGGAGGGATGGGGACCAGGTAAAGAAACAGGACCAGAATGGCTGGGGCAGGAGTGTGTGTGTGTGTGTGTGTGTGTGTGTGTGTGTGTGTGTGTGGGGGGGTCATGTCATGCATCTGGCCAAGTGGTTGGTGCTAATAGAAGGAACGTCTCTTTCTTTTTTTGCTGGGGGGACACATAGATCTAACTGTAGAAAACTGATCACTTATGGCTTATTACAGTGAAGTGTTATTGGGGTTTTTTTGTTTTGTTTTATTTTTTTCCTCTGCTCTTGAAGAGCTGAGGGTGTGTGTTGCTGGTGCATAGTACCGTCTCAGGGCACTAACTGAACCAGCTATGCGTCTGACAGATAGTTGTAGCTTTTTTGTACTGCACTTGTAAAATACTTTTGAGCAAAAACAGCGAATACATTAGCACATTTTCCCCAGTATTCAGGATAACACAAAAAACAAAAAAAAAAAAACCAAAAAAAAAGTCATCCTCCTCCTGCTGCAGACACTGCTCTTAGGACTACAAAATGGCAATCCATACAAAACCTACAGTTTACTCACTTTCTTTGCTAGAGCTGTATAACTCTGTAAATAGTTTAAACCAAGCTCTGGGAAAAACGTGTAACTGTCATTCAGGAAATAAAAATTCAAACAACCCTTTGTGATGTGTAAGATGCCCGTGACTCGCGCTATTGCCACTGTATTTCAGTGGTCTAGGACAACAATGTTACTGCCTTATGTCTACCATGACTTAAATAAATAGGACTTGAAATGTATTCTGGAAAGGGGACAAGAAAGCACTGAAACAAGATCACATTTATTTGGCAGGCCTGGTGATGACTGTTTTGTGAAAAAAAAAAAGTATATTAAAATTTATGAAGCACCTAGAATGATTTTGATGCATTAAATAATTCAAAAAACAAAGATAAAATGTAAAGACAGCATTTTTTGAGTTCCAAGATGTGTAGGTTTCCTTTAATTGCCAGAAACTCTGAAGCTATGTTTGAATAGGCAGAGTAAATACTTTACCCATATTTTTAACACATGCCTGTGAAGATCAGTGACATGTAGTACTTGCAAGTAGGTATGACTGTAAAACATGTGCAACATGTATGTATTAATGTATTAATGTATTATGCATCCCATATACACAGACGCACACGTGTGTATATGTAATATATATATATATATATATATATATATATATATATATATGTACATACATACACATACGTGTGTGTGTGTTTGTGTGTATAGGTAGACTGCATTTGGTCTAAATGCTCGTTTTGTCACTGTGTATTTCGTCTACTAAACAAACTGTTGATAGGTATCAAAAATTGTACAGCAGACCTCTCAGTTCTTGGGTTGTGAAATATGCCCTTTCTTTGATATTGTGCAATTTCAGAGTTGCTATATATAATTAGCAGGGAGGCATGGGGGCATTTTATGTTGTCAGATCACAGTTAAATGCAGTCAGGGACTTTTCATTTTTAAAGTGTTGTGTGAATTTGGAGTTGTAGGCATGTGGGAATGTAGAGAGTTAAGGGGGCACATATTTTAGTTTTTTAGATCACTTAGCACTTTTTCAGTTAGATTTGGTGGACTGAGTCCTAACCAGTTGTTCTAATATAGTTTAACATACTCTTTTAAACAGACACACACAGACACACACACACTGTAAGCAATAATGCATTCCAAGGGACATTATAAGGAACTAACAGACTACCAAGGGGTATTGTGCAGCTTTTCCTCCCAACCCCTGGAAAGTCCACTATTTCCATGTAATAGCCTCCACGGAAGGCATTATTGTAGTTAAAGAATGGCTTATGTGATTGTGTTTTATTGATATTGCATTATGTGTTTATTTTTGTGGGGGGGGGGTTGTGTGATTTTCCGTGTTTTAATAAATGTAGCCCTTTTTTTTACTGAGGTAATGTTTTGTTATACCAATGATTACAAAACTTCTTTTAAGCAGATTTATGGGAAATAACAGATCAGTCAGGGTGTTGTGAAATTAAACCAGAGGGCTTGCATATTCGTAGATCTGTTGTTTCTATGTAATATCCACCCTAGAGAAAATGTCAACAGTAGTGTTTTAGTACTTGTAGATTTTTTTGTTATGATGGGAAGGATTCATTTTTTAAACTCTTAAGTTTTGGAGAAAAAATATTCTCTGAAACAAGAAGTTATCTACAAAAATGTTTTCTTACCTTTGCATACCAAGCTGTTACTTTACCAGTTCAACAGAAACATCTCCAATTACATCCTTCTAATTTACAAAAGAGCAGGAAACATGTTTTTATTAAATTAGCCAGGCACATCATTGGTTATAGATAAACAGCTAAATTTTTTTACATTGTGTGAATGTAATTGGAAATCTTTCTGTACTGAACTGGGAAAATAATATGTATGCTGAGCTTGGATGTTGATTTATTAAATTCCCTGCCAATATCATTGTACATTGTCTTTTCTTGGCAGCAGCAGTAACAAATGAACTGATCTCAACAGGACTATCTGGTAACTGACAGTGGGGATTCTTGGTGCCCCTCCATTCATAGAACTGTAATACTAGCATGTTCAAGATTGCAGGTAGCATAGTGGATTTATGCTGTAACTTGTTAACGAGCTGCTCCCTGTGGTACAGGATTTGGTTCTTCCAGACTTAGTTTGATTACTGTCTGACCTCAAGCAAGTCAATTAACCAGACAGTACTTTGGGACATTTGGGGAATTGGGCTAGGCTCCTTACTGGTCTCCTGGACTGGATGCCTAGTAATTACTTATGAACCCATCTCCTTTCTTAACTGTTTTTTCCTCCACTTTATGTGCTTACATCTCAGCTGTGACAACTTTTGCAGAATACCCAGATTTTGGTCACATAGTTTTGGTCTGCTCTGCATAAAAATTGTGTTTTTCTGTTAGATCATTGAGGTTAAAGTCCCTAATAAAAGACAAACACTGAGTTTCAGACATATCCTTCAGAAAATGCATGCTAATGCAAAACCTGGTATTCTGTCAACTTTATAAGTTAGTAAGAGCAATATTTAAAATCTAGCCCTGATTTTTGGACCAATTATTTTTGGCTTTGTCCAGAATTGTTTCATTAGGAGGTTGAGAGGTATGCCTATTTAAAAAAAAAAAAAAAATCCCAGTTCTCCATTCAAAGGAGTTTGCTTCTCACATGTTGCATTCTATACTGCCTTGCTTGACTAGATGTTGCCATGATTCCTAAAAGCGGAATACAAAAATAGACATAGTCAGCAAAGAAGGTGATCTAAGCTTTTAACAGATAGTTTGCACTTTAGTTTTAAAGCAGAAATCCTCATCAGATTTATGTGTTGTTGCTGAAGGGGTGAGCTTGTGAGTACAGTTGTAGTATGACAAATCCCTTCCTCCATATTCCCTCATGATCTTGTGTGTCAGTCATGGAGAAAAATGTGTAAGATTTCATACTTCAAGCTAGTGAGTAAATGTGAGCATTGATTTACAGACCTCTAACTAGTAATGTCATGTGTGTATGAGGCACTGGTTAGCCATAGCAGGAGGAGCTGACGGTTTAATTTTCCCCCTGTTGATTACTACTTTTGAAGAGCAGTAGTAACATCCTGGCATTTAACAGAGAATCAGGATGATTGCCTTGTTAAGGAGTTCAGAGTAGTATATGACTTGGTGGAAAACGTGTGGCTGTTTACTGCAGCTGTACTTGTGCTCGGAGTTAGGAACTTCAAGTCTCATAAACTGTCTCTCTTGCCCATTTTTTATAAGGTATTCTGTCTATAAAGACATGGTATTTGCAAGGGCTGTAAGGCTTATACTGCAAAAGAGATTGTGGTTGCTTTTGTAGCATGAAAT
>NC_056745.1:187058366-187248366 GCF_019279795.1 Protopterus annectens | reverse complement strand
ATAAGAACAGAAGACAAAGTAGCTCCATTTACAGAGAAGGTCAAACAGAACAGATTAGGGTGGTGCAACAACATGTTCAGAAAAGAAGAAAACATCCTGGTAAAGATGTTTGAGACGGACAGAAAGAAGGCAAGATTATACAAGGGCATCCAGCAAAAAGATGGATGGATTGTGTAAGAGAGGACATGCAACAGTCAAACATGACTGTTGAAGGTAAGAGAGTGGAACTGAATGAAAGAGAGATGGCAACAGCTGACACAGCACCACAATCCCATGTAGAAAATGGGATCAAAGAGGGGTGATGATGATGATGATGTGATTATAGTAATCATGTTCATCAACACCATTCAGGCACCTTCGATTCCACCACTAGCTGCTGCCTAACCATGCAAACACTTGACCCATGGGGTGAATTATTGTAGCCACATCAGTGATCACCACAAGCAGTTTTTAGGCTGCCTTTCTCTGCATTGAGGTACTCAGTATTTCTGAGTACTGCTGATGTCTTAGATGAAGAATTGTTAACACTAAGTAGTGAGACAGTACACTAATATATGGGCCTGAAACATAATGAAAAAGGCAAAATGTGCTTCATGTGTACTATTCAGAATTTAGCATCAGCTTCCTAGTCTGTCTACTTCCAGCCCTCGTTTTCTGGATATTCTCATCACTCCACCCATCTCATGTAATGGTTTCTGCTGCAAGATTGCCAAGCAGTTTTGATGCCAGTGTGATTCAGAGGGCTGCAGTATCTTCAGGACTGCTGATGTTGGAGGTAGCATCACAACTATAGAGGATTTATTGCTATGGCCTGAGCAGAATGCACAGCAGTATACAAATGCAGCAAGTCAGTTTGCTCCTGAGAGTCATCTTGCTAGCAACTGCTTAATGTTTGTGACAAAAATTTTGAAGTGTAAGAGTGTCTGTGATTATGAGCATTCTTCCTGTGAGGTTCACAGTCAGAAACTTCCATTCTGTACTTGCAAACAACACTATTACCCCATCAGTCCAACTTGCATTCATAAAAATCTATGCATCTTCACTATGTTACACCCTATAAGCACATAGCATGTGCACATCATTTTCAGCTATGTCACCTTGCAGCCGTAAACTAGTTTCTCCATGGATGTGTAATTTTATTATTTAAGTAAATTCTGTATCATTCTACTTATTGGGCAAACTGTTATAGGCATATTTTTTCCTCTGTAAGACACAGCTGAATAACGTGGGTGTAGGCAACTATACTTACTGTATTCGAGCAAAACCACTAAAATATAGCTAAAATGCCTGTTAAAATGATGCAAACTATAAATCAATCCTGACATTTTGGAGGTTAATATGTATAATGCTGTATTCAATCTGGTCTGTAAGGTTAAAATGCCAATGCCTTTACTTTCTAAATGTATGAATCCTTTAGGTTATTTAATGCCAGAAACAGCACAACATGCTACAGCAGCTGAAAATTAGACAAAAAGATTAATCAATCCTCACCTGGAATTTTCAGTCATATAAAACTTTGATTACTCTGCCATCTTACACTACATAACAATACATCACTGCATATAACATCAAGCTGACAAATCTGAAAGCTGCTGGGAACAAAAGTCCATCTGGAAAATCACCAGACCATGCCCCCGTAGCTCTCAACCTCTTAGTACAAAAAATCTGGACAAAGCCCCAAAAATGGGGACAAATTTTAAATACTGCTCTTATAAACCTAGAAAGTTGCTAGAATAAGAGATCTTGTGTTACCATACATTTTCTGATGGATGCGAAGTCTGAAACTCAAATGCCTATTTAGTGAATTCAGTTTTCACTGATTTGCACAAAAATCCAGAAAATCACAAATTTTATGAGAAACAGACCAAAAATACAAGGCGAAAATTTGTGAATTCTGTGAATATTTGGACATTTGAGGTATGCATGCTCCTATTATTAATTGCTTAGCCTATCCTCTTGTGATCAATCTCTTAGCACTAAGGCAGCACTTGGGCAAATTTTCAATAACTGCCACTATACTTTAATGAATCTTTTTTTTTTTTCAGTTTGTAATTAATAACTGTGTAGTTTATCAATAGCAGGAATGAGTTTGAGTAAGGTTTGGTGCGAGTATATAGAAAAGGAAAAAATTATGCAGAATGTGTGTCTCATACATGCACGTTCTCATTCTCGCACACTTGCAGTCACGCACAGCCATATACGTAACACACACACACACTCACACTCACACACACACTCACACACACTCACTCACACACACACACACACACACACACACACACTCATACTCACACACACTTGTACATACTTGCATACGGTCAGACATAGTCACATTCCTTCTCACACATGCGCACACAAGGATTCTGGTGTCCCAGTTCTAAAGGGACAGCAGTTCACTTCCGTTTTATTTTTTACCATTAATAGAGCGAATCCGAGAAATAAGGGCATAGTCTATGATTTCTGTAAAAGTGTGTGTGTGGGGGGTGCTGTATTTTACCAGTGCCCTTGCCATTCACTTAGTAGAAAACAAAAAAATGCTATTTATATTTTTGTAATTAATTTACATTACTAATATTTTGAGCTCTTATAGTGTAACAATATATGTATTAAATTGCTGCTTTTGTTTTTCTTAGATCATATATCAATAGTGCATAAAAGAACAAAATTTGTTCTGCACTAAGTATTATCCATAACATTTCTTTAATCCTTGTTTAATTTTGACAAATGCCCGACTTCATTCTTGTAGAATGCTCCTATGTTTATTTAGGTCTGCACTGAAAACAGCATCTACCCAGTCTGACCTTCCACTCAGAAAACTAGTAAATAACATGACTTCTGTACTTAGACCTCCTGCATCTTGGTATGTATGTATGGAAGATTTTCTTTTAATTCCAATTTAATTGTCTTTTCCTGCAGAAGTAAGTATCTGAGAAAAAAACAAAAGGCTTTCTTTGAGGTACTGTTATTTAGCAGAGTAGAAGAATATTCATGTTGTGTAACTGAACTTTCTTATGATTTCAAACCCTGACTAGCTCCTTTGCAAAACTGTTTTAATGACATTTGCTTTCCTGTTAATGTACTTATTTGTGAATTAACTGTTATTTTTCTCTGTGCCTTCTCAGATTTCATCAGATCATACAGGTGGATATTTCCTGAATGCAGTACTGTTTAAAAGGCCACAGTTTTCCCTGTCTGATTTAAATTGCCTTGCAGGAAAGTGAATCATACCACCTTCTGCACTAGCTGTATCTTATCTTCTTTCTTGGCACATAACACTTGTCTTGGAGGCACTAACCTTTGAAAGAAGTAGTTGTTTATGGAGCAAACTAATATTTGTATATCTGTGTGTGTGTGTGTATATATATATATATATATATATGTGTGTATGTATGTATGTATGACATACCTGTGGAAGCATGGAGGTGTTTAGGTGAAATGGCAGTGGAGTTTTTAATTAGATTGTTTAATGAAATCTTGGAAAGTGAGAGGATGCCTGCGGAATGGAGAAAAAGTGTTTTGGTACCGATTTTTAAGAATAAGGGTGATGTGCAGAACTGTAGTAACTGCAGAGGGATTAAATTGATCAGTCACAGCATGAAGTTATAGGAAAGAGTAGTGGAAGCTAGGTTAAGAAGGGACGTGATGATTAGTGATCAGCAGTATGGTTTCATGCCGGGAAAGAGCACTACAGATGCGATGTTTGCTCTGAGAGTGTTGATGGAGAAGTATAGAGAAGGTCAGAAGGAGTTGCATTGTTTTTGTAGACTTGGAAAAAACATATGACAGGGTGCCTAGAGAGGAGTTGTGATATTGTATGAGGAAGTCAGGAGTGTCAGAGAAGTATGTAAAAGTGGTACAGGATTTGTACGAGGGTGTGACAGTGGTGGGAGTGACTGATGTGTTTAAGGTGGAGGTGGGGTTACATCAAGGATCAGCTCTGAGCCCGTTCTTATTTGCATTGGTGATGGACAGGTTGACAGACGAGATCAAACAGGAGTTCCCGTGGACCATGATGTTTGCAGGTGACATTGTGATCTGTAGTGAGAGTAGGGAACAGGTGGTGGAAACCCTGGAGAGATGGACATATGCTCTAGAGAGAAGAGGAATGAAGGTCAGCAGGACTAAAACAGAATATACGTGTGTGAATGAGAGGGAGGATAGAGGAATTGTGAGGATGCAAAGAGTAGAGGTGGCGAAGGTGGATGACTTTAAATACTTGGGATCAGTAGTTCAGAGTAATGGTGAGTGTGGAAGAGAGGTGAAGAGGAGAGTACAGGCAGGATGGGGTGAGTGGAGAAGAGTGTCAGGAGTGATTTGTGACAGACTAGTACCAGTAAGAGGGAAAGGGAAGGTCTACAAGAGGGTAGTGAGACCAGATATGTTATATGGGTTGGAGACAGTGGCATTAACAAAAAGGCAGGAGTTTGAACTGGATGTGGCAGAGTTAAAGATGCTATGATTTGCACTGGGTGTGACGAGGGTGTACAGGATTAGGAATAAGTATATTGGAGGGTCAGCCCAGGTTGGAAGGTTTGGAGACAAAGCAAGAGAGGCAAGATTATGTTGGTTTGGACATGTGCTGAGGAGAGATGCTGAGTATATTGGGAAAAAGATGGTAAGGATGAAGCTACCAGGTAACAGGAAAAGAGGAAGGCCTAAGATAAGATTTATGGATGTGGTGGGAAAGGACATGCAGGTGGTTCGTGTGACAGAGCAAGATGCAGAGGACAGGAAGAAATGGAAAAAGATGATCCGCTGTGGCGACCCCGAATGGGAACAGCCAAAAGAAGATGATGATATATAGTGTTCTACAACTGTGTAGTGACTCTGGGAACTAATCTGTTTGGTTCAGAGACAACTGAGGCCACTTTAAACAATCTGTTCACTTGCTAGTCTTGTTTTAAGAGGATATTAAGGTAATGTAGATTAAGGTAATGGAAATGAGTCTTACCTACCCTAAATCTACATAAACAAGCCAATATATTATGATGAGAGAACCAAAGACATTGTTTAAACTGGCCAGCTCATTATCTTCAAAAACGGAAGAGAAGACTTGCATGTAAGTAGAAAAAATTATCAAAGTTGATTGCCCATTACATTGCCTTTTGACATGATGGGGTTCATAGGCTATTAATAGGAAGTTGATCACAAGTGCATCATATGTGGCCTAGTCAATACAGTAGCCACTGCATGATGCTCTTTTCCATGTGGGATTGTGGGACAGCCCTGGGGTGTATTTACTTTCATCCTTGTTGTTTTTGAAGATGGTTAGGGAGCTACTTTTTAATATGAAAAGGGGCTTTTTCCCAGAATAGATGAATTATTTGGTAGCGATCGATCCCACAGGCAGGTTTGTGTTTATCTTATTTGTGGAAGCTTAGGTTTTAAGAGCAGGCATGTGTAGTGCCATGTTTTTTTTTTTGAAGTGTAGAAGGTCATACAGACTAAGTGTTATAAGCTAGACAGCAGGTACCTACAGGACTCTGTATGAGGTGGGGAAAAGACATACAGCTTTAAGCTGTTCTGCATAGTTTGGAAGTGCTGGGGTCTTTCAGGTTGGATCATGTGCTTGGACAGATACATGCCAAAGGGAATGATAGATTTTATTATGGGGCTAATAAGGAAGGAGTAGAGACGAGTGAGAACATCCTAGGGTTTGAACAGCTGGTTAGAGCAAATTTCTGATGACTGTAGAAATGTGGTGGTTGACGGAGAGTTCATTGTCATAGTGCCCGGGTCCCTTATAACAGTGCCCGTTTTGAGGGAGATGTTTTCTATGTGGTAGGTTTATCTGCATGGGTACTCATGTTTTTCTTAAGGATAGGGTACTGAATGTGTTAGGATTTAGCCTTAGACCATAGTCCTGGCATCACTTGTTTGTACGTGTTAGATCTTCTTATAGGATGTAGGACTCCTCTGGAGAGTTGCCGATAACTCCAATCATCTGTTAAATTGCATAGTAAGAGACCCTTGACATCTGCTTGGGCATGAGGAAGTAAATACCAGACAGTAGTGGCCTCCATACACTGATAATAAGCTTTGTAGTGGAGACTGTGCCCTCAATCCTAAGTTCTGCTTATAAGCTTAGTAAATACCTATGAAACTTATGAACTAGTACAATTGTGCTTTGAAACACCCCTGTTACTGATGAAATACTATACTCCTAAAGGTGTATTGAATCTACAGATCTTGAAGATTTGCTCTTGCACCATCACCTGACAGAATTAGTGCTTTATGTATGGCACTGAAAATATTTTAGCATTTGGTATTGTTGAGCTCATTTCAAATGTAAGCGCTGGGTAAATTTCTCCTTTAACCACTTCATCAAGTCTTCTGATCAGTACAAATGTGAATTCTGTCTCTTCACAGAAACAACCATACTCTTCATATTGCTGGCTTCATTTTTTTAAACACTTTAGCATTACATTTGCTTGTTACTACTTTGGTCTTGAGGTCTTGAATACATAATAAGTTGGTTATGATCAGAGGCTTGATTATAATCCTGTATATTGTACACTGAATATTTATGGTAATCTCTTTTTGCACTTAAGCAGTCTTTTTTAGACACTGGGTATATGTGCTCTTCATTCCTGCATTCAGTAAGCAACTCTGTTTCAGACATTACCTATATTGGTTTATAGATTTTGTAATCAGGTAAAGATTATTTTTCATATAGTGGGTATATAGGCTTATTTCTGCAAGCATTAAAGTGTCTTCTCTGGATACTTTGTTGCATCACTACATATTCTGTTTATCTGAAAAAGTTTCATTTCTGGGTTTAATTCATTGATTTCATTAGAGCAAAAAAAATCATTCTGCTGAATAACATCTATGTGTGTAGAGTTTATGGGGAAGTATGCAGTAGTTCTTGGACTTGCTTCTTCACCTCTGGCTCTGTATAACTGATCTTTCCAGACATCTCCATTTTCCTGGTCATACCAACAAGCTGTACATTTTTATTGTGTTGAACATTTAGTTATACCTTACAACATTTCAGATTCTGAAATTATTTCTTCACACAGTTTATTCCTGCATTGTTCTTTCTTTTACAGAATTTACTTAGTGCTTTTGTAGTCCCTTTTGTTCATTGCAGTACCTGCCTGTAAATTTTGATCTGGAATTAATGTGTTATGAGTCACTTTGTACCAAGCAATAAAGTGGTATATTATTCGAAGTTTATTTTTCTTTGGACAGTAATCTGTATGGCTTTCTTCTTTGTCTTTGTTTCAGCACCACTTTGACTTGTTTTTATTAAACTGTTGTGAATGTCAAGGTGAAAATTGTGCCTTTAGCCCCATTAAATCACTTTAATTTGTACAAGTATTTGGCACACAAGCCTAGTACGACCATGTAAAGCTTGTTGGTGGTAAGTGAGTTTGAGTTTTAAGTAATATAAGGAAGTGCATTTGGACTACACAGGTTCATAGGCTGGTACTAAGCTATCGGCCCTAGGGCCTATACAAGCCTAGCCATAACAATTCCGTGACTATTTCTTCCCACAGTATTTACTTCCCTGGACCCCTGTCTGGCAGGGAGACTGATGTGATCCCCGGGGTGAATTTCCTATTTCCCATACAATCGTCAAGGTTCCTTTTGAAGAGGGCCAAAGAGGCGCTCTGCTTGACATGTATGGGCAGTCTATTCCACAGTCTGGGGAGTCTCTAGGTCAGAAACCTATCCATCCAGCATGTTTGGTTCATTGTGATAAGGTTTAGATCCCTAGAGCGTGTGGCTCTGAGGGATTGGGATTTCTTTAAGTGTAGCATGTTCAACAGCTCCGGGTTTGACATGGCCTTGTATGTTAAGCAGAGATCGCCTCTGAGTAGACGCTATATGACAGTATAGCTGGAGTTTTTTTAGATGGTCACCATAGGGCATCTGCTTTAGGCCTGTGATTCTTTTAGTGAGGTATTTCTGCAGCCCTTCCAGTTGTTGCAGATGTCTTGAGAGGTACATACCAAATGTGGCATTGTATTCTATAATTGGTCTAATGAGGGATGAGTAAAGTGGGACAATGACCTCCTTTTTTCTGGATGAAAAGCCCTTAGTAATGAGGTGTGCCACATAGAAGGATTTCCTGACTGTTGTGGCGATGTGGTTATCGAAGGTGAAGACCACTGTCCACCTGTGTCCCTAAGTCACTTATCACACTTTTTGTGTTTAGTGTACTGCCACCTATGTGGTACTTCACGGGTACATGTTTTTTCCCAAAGGGGATAACTATACATTTCTTGGCATTGAGCTTGAGCCCATGGCTCTGGCACCAAGCATCTGTTTCTGTAAGGCCCTTTTGTAGGATATCCACATCATTTGGGGATTCAATAATGGCTCCCAGTTTGCAGTCATCTGCGAACTTTGTTAGCCAGAGTCTCTTAGTGTTGGCCTGTACTTCAGAGAAGTAGATGCCAAACAAAAGCAGTCCCAGGACTGAACCGTGAGGTGCTCCACTTGTCATTTGTCTGGAGCTGGATTTGGAGTCTGCTATTTTTATAGTGTGGGTTCTGTCAGTAAGCCAGTTGGCAACCCATCGAGTGATATAGGGATTGATTCTCAGCTTAGTAAGTTTATCTATGATTCCAGAGTGGGGGATGGTGTTGAAGGCCTTGGTGAGGTCCAGATAAGCTGTGTGGACCCGCCATACCCTCGTCCACAGCTCTGGAGACTGATTTGAAGAAGTCAGTCAGGTTCAGGAGACCAGATCGGCCCTTCATGAACCTAAACTGGGTGCGGTCCAGTGTTTGAAGGTTGCCAATGTCTTTGTTATTAGTTACATGGCCTTGCAGATCAGTATAAAAGAAGCAAAATCCCAGAGGAGGAGGGATGGACTGTTTCATTAAAGCTTGCAGTAAACAAACTTTCTTAATTAGTATTTTTGGAATTGATATCCCATCTCTTCTTAATACGCAAGACTTTAAACAAAATGTAAATTCTGAACACCTTTTCTGTTTTGTCTTCAAAATGCAGAAATTCAGACATGTTTAACACACTATTTTTTCAGGTGTCACTTTCTGAATTATATTACCTGCTTTTTAGAATAAATAGATTAAACTAGGCTATTATACAAAGATTTAAACTCCGCCCAGCCTGATTTATGCAGTAAAAATTAATCTAAATAGAGCCTACTGAGTTGACCTTCTGAAATAATGTCTTCATGCAGTTAATTGTTCTGAAGTGTAGCGACAAAGCTTCAACAAGAGGTAAACTTACCTTTTCAGCATGTTTTTTCTTTCCTTTCATAATATGGAGCAAAGCCCTCCAAATGATGTAAGATCTAGAAATTTAGTGTAGGGACAAAGTTAGATCCTGACCTGCTATATTTCATATCTTGATGTCTCAGGTCTGAATAGTTTTAATTAGTTTTTCCTACTTCTGATTTCACATGTGTGGATTAGAATGATATTTTAAAAAGATACTGGCGATGCTCATTTTCATACAAAATATTCTGAAAGAATGTCTGTAGTGTAGGCCATGGTGCTACTGTATCTTAGAGACTGTTTTCCAGAACCATTGCAGTTTCCCCTGCTTTACTAATCTACACATGGACTTGCCTGTCCTCCATGCTTTACTATTCTGAAGAAATGGGGAGGGAAGAGAGTGACTTCAAACTCGAGAAGTAGCATCTCGCATGGTGTCTTACATAGTTGTTCCAACATTTGTTGGTAGTCCTTGTCCATTATAGCTGGACTGTGCCAGCATTACCTGATGGAAACACTTCTCATAAAAGTCTACCTTTACTGCAAACTGGTAATATGTTGTTTATGTGCCTTTTCATTTGCAATGTGTATGCATTGGGTCCAGTCTTTTTATGTTTTGAGAAGTATATAAAATGCTACCAGTCAGTAGTGTGCATCTTGACAGATAACCTACCTGTAATATGGTTTCTTACAGAATTTTTTTGTCTGTAATTATTTTATTAGTCAGTCTCACAAAAATAAAAGAATGTGACTAAGCTTTCTAACTGGCTGTATTATGGGCTTCATTAAAATCACTTGCTGCATTTTGCTACAGTGTAAAACCAACTTAGCCCTTTTATTACAACATGTAGTACAAACCTTCTGTAAGTTTAAAATGTTCAGCACTAATAAAGCCATGTTGATGTACACTCTTTCCCCTTCTTTGTGCAGTTTTGTTCAGTATGTAACATATGCAGAAAAAGAGCCAGGATAATGTAAGGTAGGGTAGCTCAGGGGTGTGACAGCACCACTATTATTAAATAACACATTTAATGTTTTAGGGGACATATGCAAATGAAGTATGTGTTTGGATTACAAAATAATTATTTTCCTTGTCCTGATGTATGAAAGTGTTGCCTGCTTTTGGTATTGTGCACATTACAAAACACCTGCTACTTTTTTCTTTTGTTTTTTATATGTGTAGTGCAAAATATTGAATCTGACACATACCAGAAATGCACTGAAAGTTTTTGTATAGGATTATGGGCCCTGATGCCACAGTCAGCAAAATCTTTAACATCTGAAAGAGAACAATCCTTTGCCTGCAGCAGTAGACACAATTTATCATGCTTTTCAGTTGACTTATTACATCTTATGACATATATACTGTTTGTGTTTATTGTCACATTAATCAGATGTGAAAACGCACTGAAGCACATTTTTAAATACTGCAATACTAGTTATTACCAAAGATAAAATGACACCTGTGTTTTCTGTTATTGTGTGATGATATTTGGGATGTAAGAATGCTAGTTATAAGACTCCCACAATGTTTGCTGTTTGAAAGTACACCAACAGTACAGTCCATTTCAGTAAGATGCTCATGGTATGTTTGTATTGCTAGTTAAGTTCCTAAATGTGATTACTTTCAGTCAATACTAGTAAAGTAAAAACATCATTCTCAGCAGTTCTTTGTTTTCTTTTAACAGAAGGTAATCACACTTATTGAAAGAGAAGGATAGAATTAGTCCATGTTTAAAATCTATGGTTTAGCGAAGTATGACGCTTTTAGCATAACTTGGTCAGAATTGGAGTTTAGAATTGCACCATGCTACCACAATCCAGAAAACATATTCTGAGGCAATGCTCTATTTACTTTAATTTTGTGAAGTCAGACAAGATCATAAAAAAGCTTGTTACAGCATTAAGGGAAGGTACTCAAAAGAAGGGCGGTACTTTTGACTCGAAAGCCCAGTGCTAGGGGTATCTGCCATGGAAACACTGCATGGTGGTAGGAGCAGGTAAACTTCTTTAGGCTAGGAGAAAATTCAGGTTGCACAGAGCGTGTGAAACACAACAGGCATGCTTTGTGTGGAAAGAAAGGCATTGTGCACATTGTCCAAACTTACAGCAGGGGCATTTTCTATACAAATACAAAAAAATCCCCAGCAGATAATGTATTAAGGCTAGCTGACACATGCCTCTTGCTTTCCACTATTTTTGTAGGATAAGGTTACAGGTATAATATTCACTGGAGTCCCCAGGTTACATTAAGCAAGACTGGGTAAGATACTGGTTGCTTGAAAGCCACAAGGACTGGATCGGGATAAAAAAAAAATGATTTTAAAAAGAAGGCTGCAAGGGTGCATTATTTTTCTGAGAGCTTAGTAGCAGCACGGTGGAATATTCCACTGGATTTATGTGGTGGTATTCATAATACGGGGTTGCATAAAAGGATGTAGAACAGGAAAGAGGAGAAACTGAAGGTGAGAAAGGTGGAGTGGGGAAGAGATTATATTCCATTGATACTAGACTATTTTGGTCTGATTTGCCTGTCTGCACATTCTTCTGCTTATTAGATAGGTGGGTGTTACAGCTGGCACATTTCATTTGGTCAGTGTACTTCTTGGCCATGTCATTATCTCAGAATCAAAGCATACACTATTTAAAAAAAAAACAAAAAAACAAAAAAAAAACAGTATGCAAAAATATCAGAAAATATAATTTAAATAAATAGAAATTGCATTTTCTTTAAGATTTTGGATCTCACCACTTCTTTCTTTTATATATTGGATGTTATTTATAATAATTACAGAAAATATAATACTTGTTTCATGCAGTCTTTGCATTGTAACAGAGAGACTAAGTTAGTTGAGAAAAATCTGTGACACTGTGTAGGTAATGTTGGATTTAGCAGGAAACAGTATATGAAAGGCTGTTGCAAAGTATTCATTAGCAGAACATTGGTATATGATATAGTTTTAAATTTTAATAGATGCAATGTCATGTGTAAACAGTTCTAACAATTTTGTATTGACATGCATTCAAGAGCTCGAGTGCATCATTTAGACGGGGCATTAATGCTGTCAACAAAATAATCAATTTTTCTTTCTCATTTTTCAAAATATTGTATAGCTCGACAGTCGTACCTTGTTCAGCATTGCAACACTTAATGACCATGAGGGGAAAAAAACTGATGTGGGATTTAATAAAGCTTATATATAGCATTTATCTTTTTTATATAGATGTTATTGCTGAGATGTTCTGTAATTCTAAACTTAAAGGGCTGGGATGTATGTCCCACACACACAAAAAAAAAAAGTATTGGCAGCGGTAATTCCATTATGCAGTATTACAAGTTATGTGGTATTTAACTTCAAAAATGTTGCTTGTGTTAGAAGTAAAGCTGCCTGTGATATTTAGAGGCTTATATGCACTTCATCTATTGCAAGTAAAATTGCCTTATGTCAATTTACTAACTAGTCTAGTTCTTAGGCCTATCCCTGCTGATTGACAAAGCTAGGTTAACACTTGTTATTCATAAGAAAGAAAAATACTAGCTCTCATTTGGAATTCAAACCCAAGACCATCAGCATTATGTGCTGACATCATTGACATTGGACTGTTCTGACAAACTTTCACTCAGTTTCCCTTTAAAACACTGAAGGGTTACTGAATTATTTATCAAGCTTAATGAAAGTCATTACCCTACACCTGGTCTAGGTGGGCCAGGTTTGAACTTTTATAGTTCAGTTTTTCAGTACTGAACTGTCTGATCAGTTTTCTTATTTGTAATCAGTGCCAGTTTGGTGTCTGTCTGCATGCCTGCAGTGATTTAGTGCGTGTGTGTTTGGGGGGGGGGGGGGGGGGGGCTTTTCTCCTTGGTTGTTCAACTGGAATAAGCACAGTTAAGTAATGCTAATGTGAGGGTGAAGATGGGCAACCTGAAACTTTGACTGGTTTGTTTGTTTTGAAGCTTCTTAGAGTTTAGACTTCGGAAAATAAAAGGGAAGTTTTACAAGTTTCTGAACACTAGAGTAATAGTTAATACTTATCTCACCGCTAGGAAAAGAGATCTGCTTTTGCTTTCATATTTTGAAGTCAGATGTCTAATTTCACATGTTAAAAATATTCTGTGGTGTTTGGGTGATCTTCATCAGTTCTATTTGCTGAGAGGCCTTTTTCTACATTTTTGTTAACATTTTCTGTTGCTTTTGGGCACTAGAATTGTTATAATAATGGCAGAATTATTTCAAAAATTGTTGGTACATAAGTCCACTTCTGTGGACTCACTGAATGCATCAGGGAATTGGACAACAGTGAGACAGACAGCTGAACAGCTTTCAAAAATAAAAGGAATCAAGGGGTTCTTCATGTTCTTAAAATCAATACTGTTGTAACATGATGCACTGTATAGTATGGGGGGAGTATAATTCTTATCATGTGTGTTAGTTGATTATGAGATGGCATTGTCTGTGAAAATTCTTTTTATAGCAGCACGTCTGAAAGTGGTCCAGTACTTGTTAGTGGACAGCTGAAGTTCAGAGCTTCATCTGGACTGCAAGATCACTGTGGAGAATGGCATTTTAATGCCTAGTTTTTCTGTTTTCCTGTAGTATGACTGCAGCGTTTCATTAAGAAAAGAAAAAATGGTGTTAGGCAGTCTTGTGTCTAAATTACAAAGGATTCGGTTCTGGTGGCAGTCCAGAAAAGTAACACCCTTTTAAGCAGATTTCTGTAAGCTGTTAGCTGTCTTTCTCACCCAGCCAGCCTTGGGCGATCTTACTTGGGTACATTAAGGATTCTCAACATGTCTTCCTTGGGATCCAGTATTTTCTTTGCTTCTTACTGTTATGCTGTCCACTAGGGTGGAGGACTTTACATTAGGCCCCTTTAGCAAGTTTTGGCTTCAAATTTGGATTTCAGGTTTATTTTAGGATGTTATTAAAGCTTTGTTTAAGGCTTCTTTTGTTCTGCCTTCCACTGTTTTCAGATTTCTTTAGACAAAGGCATTGCCTTCATATTTGTAAGAACATTGTCAAGTTACAATCAGTAATATAAAAAGAACCTTTTATTGTTTATCACAGAAATGGTCTCTTTAGCTATGTATCCTGCATTTATGATTAAAGGAACAATCCCAGAGTCAAAAATTCTGACCAAACTAAACTTGCCCTGATGCCTTCCAGTTGTCACCACCCATTAACCACATCATCATCAACCCTACTGCTGGTTTCAATTTACTTTATGCAGCCCTGTTTTCATTCCCTTTGGTGAGCAGAATCAGCACTCAGTTCCTATCAAAGCTTTCAGTCCCAAATCATTGGGAAACAATAAAGTTATTACATTTTTGTGTGTTTGTGATGGGGGTGGTAGGTAAGACTCCTCAGTGTTTACTTTTTATGAACTCATCAAAAAGCTTTTATTCTGCATAGCATAAGTGTGAGCAGTATAGTCAAAAAGAGTACAGTTTAGTGAGTTTATGCTAAAGCTTAGCAGTCTATTGACTTATTCCCCTTACTCCATAGTAAAGCAGTCTCATAATTTAGTATGCATAACTATCACGGATTGCCGTACTGTAAGCTCCCATTGTGACAGTAAGTTTTGGACTTTATTGTTTAAAATTCTGAAGGAAAGCATTATTGCCACAGTCTAAACTGAATACTTGTAGACGGTCACTTGTTGGTTTCTTGTATTTATATATTTTGTTATTAATTTTTGATGCTTGGTGTGACATCTGGACAGAGGAAGGAGAACAAGGAGGCCTGGTGGTGGAATGAGGAAGTACAGGAGAGTATACAGAGGAAGAGGCTGGCGAAGAAGTGGGATTGTCAAAGAGATGAAGAAAGTAGACATGAGTATAAGGAGATGAGGCGCATGGCAAAGAGAGAGGTGGCGAAAGCTAAGGATAAGGCGTATGGAGAGTTGTATGGGAGATTGGACACGAAAGAGGGAGGAAAGGACCTGTACCGATTGACTAGACAGAGGGACAGAGCTGAGAAAGATGTGCAGCAAGTAAGGGTGATAAAGGATAGTGAGAGAGGAGAGTGTGTTGAGTAGATGGAAAGAGTATTTTGAGAGGCTGATGAAGAGAATGAGAGAGAGAGAGAAGGTTGGATGATGTGGGGATAGTGAATCAGGAAGTAAAACAGATTAGCAAGGAGGAAGTAAGGACAACTATGAACAGGATGAAGAATGGAAAGGCTGTTGGCCCAGATGACATCCCAGTGGAAGCATGGAGGTGCTTAGGAGAAATGGCAGTGGAATTTTTAACTAGATTGTATAATGAGATTTTGGAAAGTCAGAGGATGCCTGAGGAGTGGAGAAAAAGTGTTTTGGTACCTATCTTTAAGAATAAGGGTGATGTGCAGAGCTGCAGTAACTACAGAGGGATAAAATTGATCAGCCACAGCTTGAGGTTATGGGAGAGAGTAGTAGAAGCTAGGTTAAGAAGGGAGGTGATGATTAGTGATCAGCAGTATGGTTTCATGCCAGGAAAGAGCACTACAGATGCGATGTTTGCTCTGAGAGTGTTATTGGAGAAATACAGAGAAGGTCAGAAGGAGTTGCATTGTGTCTTTGTAAACTTGGAGAAAGCATATGACAGGGTGCCTAGAGAAGAGTTGTGGTATTGTATGAGGAAGTCGGGAGTGGCAGAGAAGTATGTAAGAGTGGTACAGGATATGTACGAGGGTAGTGTGACAGTGGTGAGGACTACAGTGGGAGTGACCGATCCGTTTAAGGTGGAGGTGGGATTACATCAAGGATCAGCTTTGAGTTCTTTCTTATTTGCAGTGGTGATGGGCAGGTTGACAGATGAGATCAGACAGGAGGCCCCGTGGACTATGATGTTTGCAGATGACATTGTGATCTGTAGTGAGAGTAGGTATCAGGTTGAGGAGACTATGGAGAGGTGGAGATATGCTCTAGAGAGCAGAGGAATGAAGGTCAGTAGGGCTAAGACAGAATATATGTGTGTAAATGAGAGGGAGGGTAGAGGAATGGTGAGGATGCAGGGAGTAGAGTTGGTAAAGGTGGACAAGTTTAAGTACTTGGGATCAACAGTTCAGAGTAACGGTGAATGTGGAAGAGAGGTGAAGAAGAGAGTACAGGCAGGGTGGAATGGGTGGAGAAGAGTGTCAGGAGTGATTTGTGACAGACGGGTACCAGTAAGAGTGAAAGGGAAGGTGTACAAGACAGTAGTGAGACCAGCTATGTTTTATGGGTTGGAGACAGTGGCATTGACAAAAAGGCAGGAGTCAGAGCTGGATGTGGCAGAGTTAAAGATGTTAAGATTTGCACTCTGTGACTAGGATGGATAGGATTAGGAATCAGTATATTAGAGGGTCAGCTCATGTTGGACAGTTTGGAGACAAAGCAAGAGAGACGAGATTGCATTGGTTTGGACATGTGCTGAGGAGGGATGATGGGTATATTGGGAAAAAGATGCTAAGGATGGAGCTGCCAGGCAAGAGGAAAACAGGAAGGCCTAAGATGAGGTTTATGGACGTAGTGAGAGAGGACATGCAGGCGGTTGGTGTGACAGAGCAAGATGCAGAGGATAGGAAGAAATGGAAAGAGATATCCGCTGTGGCGACCCCTAACGGGAAAAGCCGAAAGATGATGATGATGATGATGATGATATTAATTTTTGATAATTTCCTGCAGGAGTTTTCCAGACTTAGGATCTTTACTAAGACTCGTATAATAGTGCTGTAGCAATGGGTTGCACATTAAAAACTGATGCTTGACATCAGTGCTTCCTTGTTTATACAGCAGCTCCTTCAATACAGCATATTTCTAACAGCCAAAGGCTGAAATTGCAGAGATCCCTGAGCTGGTATTCATCGCTGCTTAAACAACTCTGGCCAGTAAGATGTCATCGAGATCAATGCACTATCCCTATTAACAAATTAGCAAACAAACGGTATGGTAAAGAGTGAGACTAGGAAAATTATATCAGATGTGTACAGGTGCTGTGACTGCCTCACAGCTGTACTGTCCCTCATACTCTGTCCCTCATTAACTGTACTGCCTGGATAGCTGTCTGTTGCACTGTAGCCATTAGCCTGATATGACTTCTCCAAGTGTGGGCTTAATTCCCTGTATAGTTGATGGAAGATTTCTGCATCTTTGGAGTCCACACTGTGGAATTGCATCTCTGTATTCAGTGACTCATTGCTAATGACATCTCACATAGTACAGCATGACTCCTACTGGAATAGTAGCATGTATCCGTTTTTCTTCTCTTCTAATAGGGGAAATCAAAGAAAAGTTTACCTAACAGAATGCATAGCTTCTTGTAAAGGTTATTTGGCATTACAACTGCACTTCAGCGTCATGATTCTAAAAAGTCTAAAAAATCAACTTTGATATTGTGCTGCTTTTAACAATAATTTTGTTTTAGTATGGTAAATGTTTTTGATATGATGTTTTTCATATGTATTTGCATATATTTATCCAAGTGTAGTTTATAAAAATCTGTTTTACTGTTTTTTAACAGTTTTCTGCAAAAGAATGAAGACATTGTTTTAAGACCTCAGTCTCAATAGACTTAGAGAAATTCTTGAGACCTAAGATTAACAGTATACAGCATATTTCAAGAGATACAGAACATTTTCTGACTGATTTAAGTATACACGAGACTGATGCAGGAGACATATATATGGTAACCCTTGATGTGGTGTCTTTATTTACAGTGATACTGAATGGCATAGGAATAGAGAGCATCTGCACTTTAAGGGAGATGTTCATGGTTGATTCACATAATATAGAGCAAGTAAGTCAGCTTTTAAGCATTGTGTTAAAGAACAATGTTTTTGTTTTTGTGGGAGATCATTATTGGCAGTCTAATGGCATACCTATGGGTACCTCGTGTGCCAATAGCTATGCCAATGCCGTAATGGCAGTGTGGGAAACCAAGTTTATATTGAAGGGTCCCTATGCAGACAGAGTGCATTTTTTGAGGAGGTTTGTGGATGACCTCTTCATTTTGTGGAGAGGAAGCACTGAAGAACTAGAGGAGTTTGTACAACATATTAATCAAACCTCTACATTTTTGAAGTTTACACATACATATTCTATGAAAACAATAAATTTCTTAGATGTTAATGTTGAAAAGAAAAATTATGGCACTGTGGTCACTTGTCTGCATAAGAAAGAATGCCATGTAAACCATTTATTAGCCAAAGATAGTATGCACCCACCCATATATTTTTTGAAATGTCATTCAGAACCGGTTTTATAGAGCTTCAAGACTGAATGTGACTAATGAAGATTTTGTTCATCAAGTTGAGCAAACTAGTAGTGATTTATTAGAACAGGGGTATCACATTAATGATATACAGAACAGCATCAAGGAAGTGGGTAAACAGATGTTTAAAGGCCAAACCATATTTTTTTTAGGAGTGAAGACTTGAGAAGGACACAGTAATGGACAGAAAGATATTAGAGAAAAGAAACAAACTAGAATATCATTCTATTACTCTTAAAGATGCATGGATGTATAGGAATGTGATAGAGAAACAATGTAATATACTGAGATTAGATAAGAGCATTAGTAGTTTAATAGATGTGAAACCTAAGTATTCACTGAAGAACTATAAATCTTTGAAGAGGCAGTTATCAACTTAAGGTTAATGATGGGAAGCATGGCCCTTCAAGGTCAGCTATAGAAAAAGGTACAAAAAAAGTGGCAGATGTAATTTCTGCAAGTATATAGACAGCACTTCTAAGTTTGAACATCCAGATCAGTTAAAGACATATGAGTTTGACATCAGTGCTACCTGTGAAACAGAACACCTAGTATATTTGGCCCATTGCAGTGTGCCATACTTTCTATGTAGGGAAGACAGACCGGTCTCTGAAGGAAAGAATACGTGAACACATTTATGCTATTCATAAAAAGAACAAAGTGAATGCTTTGGCTAGACACACTATTAATAATGATATGGAACATCTTTAAATTTTTGGTTATAGGGAGAACATATGAGAGTATAAGGGGGGACCTACGGAACATCACTGAAGAGCTTGAAGCTAAGTGGATAGTAAGACTAAGGGCTGATGGAGGACATGGATTAAATGAATATATACCCCTGCATCCTAAGTTAAAGTCTAGGCAGCTTTTTAGGTAAGATGTTCTGTGGAATTGTTTAATAAATTACTGACTTCTTGTTACAGGCTTATATGCGTTTTGGAGAATACAAGTGAAAAATGTAAATATGTGCAGATATATTCTGTGCTTGTGATTGTATACTGATATGTTATGCAATTTTGAATTATAATTTAGATATTTTATAAATAGGTTTTCAGAAGTGTGTGTGTGTGTGTGTGTGTGTGTGTGTGTGTGTGTGTGTGTGTGTGTGTGTGTGTGTGTGTGTATATATATATATATATATATATATATATATATATATATATATATATATATATATATTTTAGACTTGTAGTCCAGTTAATGGCATGTACCTTGTGGAATGTTACTTTAAATTGAAAGTGCTTGTTCACACTAGAACAATGTATTCATTGGTTTTAATCAAGTGCCCCAAGAAGGTGTATATTTAAACCAAGAGCTGTTTTTAAAATGCATTGGACATCTGAAGAAGTGGGGTGACCCACGAAAGCACTTGTGTCGAATAAAGATTTTTATACTGGAATTTACAGCCATCTCCAAGTCCTGGTGTTTTGCTTTTTGTTTTTGATATGCTATTTTTCATATGTATTTGCATATATTTTTTTCATCAAGTCCATCAGTTATTCAGTTAATGAAGATTTAATATAAATGCAGTTTTGGGTTCAACAGCAGACATGACAAACGTATGGTCTGAAAGCTTGTTGTTGCATTGTTTAGTGAAATGTTAGTTTTTCTCGTGGATTTAGTTTTAGGTTTCTTTATGGCTGGTTTTGGTTCATTTTTTTAGTCAAAATATTATTGTTTTGAAACTGGGTTCTCACACACATTTTTCATTTCTAAAAAGAAAAAATACCTCCGCCCAAAATTATTTGCAGTGAATGAACTTCTCAAGGGTTGTAAGGTACATGTTCAACAGCCAGTGGAACTGATCTAAAAAAGAGGAAGATGGGAATTGGGATGTAAAGGTCCTAACTACAGTGGATATAAAAAGTGTACACACCCCTGTTAAAATGTCAGGTTTTTGTGATTATAAAAAATGAGACCACAATAAATCATTTCAAAACTTTTTCCACATTTTAATCTGACCTATAACCTGTACAATTCAATTGAAAAACAAAGAAGAATATAAAAAATAAAAAAGTACAGTAAGGTAAAATCGTACAGTAAGCTGGTTGCATAAGTGTGCACCCTTAACCTAATACTTTGTTGAAGCACCTTTTGATTTAATTACAACATTCAGTCTTCTTGGGTAGGAGTCTGTCAGCATGGCACATCTTAACTTGGCAATATTTGCCCACTCTTCCTTGCAAAAGCACTTCAAATCTGTCAGATTGTGAGGGTATCTCTTGTCCACAGCCCTCTTCAGGTCACCCCACAGATTTTCTATTGGATTTAGGTCTGAGCTGTGGCTCGGCCATTCCAAAACTTAAATTTTCTTCTGATGAAGCCATTCTTTTGTTGATTTGGATGTATGCTTGGAGTCATTGTGTTGAAAGGTGAAATTCTTCTTCATCTTCAGCTTTCTAGCAGACTCTTGAAGGTTTTGGGCCAAAAGTGACTGGTATTTAGAACTGTTATAATTCCCTCCACCTTGAATAAAGCCCCAGTTCCAGCTGAAGAAAAGCAACCAAAAACAATGATACTGCTACCACCATGCTTCACCATGAGGATGGTGCTCTTTTGGTGATGCAAAGTGTTGTTTTTGCGCCAAACGTACCTTTTGGAATTGTGGCCAAAAAGTTCAACCTTGGTCTCATCGGACCATAACACATTTTCCCACATGCTTTTGGGAGACTTGATATATTGTTTTGCAAATTTTAGCCAGGCCTGGATGTTTTTCTGTATAAGAAAAGGCTTCCATCTTGCAACCCTACCCCATAGCCCAGACATATGGAGAATACAGGAGATTGTTGTCACTTGTAGTACACAATCAGTACTTGTCACATGTAGTACACAACCAGTACTTACCAGAAATTCCTGCAGCTCCTTCAGTGTTGCTGTAGGTCTCTTGACAGCCTCCCTGTCCAGTTTTCGTCTTGTCTTTTCATCAGTTTTGGAGGTGACGTCCACTTCTTTGCAACATCGCTGTTGTCCCATATTTTCTCACTTTTTGATGACTGTCTTCACTGTGTTCCATGGTATATCCAATGCTGTGGACATTTTTTTGTACCCTTCTCCTGACTGATACCTTTCAACAATGAGATCTCTTTGATGCTTTGTAAGCTTTCTGCGAACTGTGACTTTTGCTGTAGCAGGCAACTGAGTAAATGTCAGGAAAATCCTACTAGGACAGCTGAACTTTATTTGGAGTTAATCAGAGTCTCTTTAATTGATGGCAAGTGTGTACCCAAGAAGACTGAATGCTGTAATTAAATCAAAAGGTGATTTAACAAGTATTAGTTTAAAGTTGTGCCCACATATGCAACCAGCTTATTGTATGTTTTTTATATTTTTTCCTAACAGATTTGTTTGTTTCTCAGTTGAATTGTACAGGTTGTAGGTCACATGAAAGGTGGGAAAAGTTTTGAAAGGATTTACTGTGGTCTCAATTTTTTTATATCACAAAACATAGCATTTTAACAGGGGTGTGTACACTTTTTATATCCACTGTACGTACACTGTTACCTAGTGCCTCTGAAGAGTCCTGGTGTCCATTTCTCTAACACTATCAGTTATATACAGTTCTGATTTTTCTTAAAACAGTAGGAACAGTTGTGAAGCTATTCAAAGAAAATTGTAAGCTTAATCACCCAGACCATGTGCAAGTATATTTCTTCAGTAACATTTCCTAATGAGCAGAGATCTAGTGTTACAATTTTTCAAGATGTACATCTCCTATTAATTGCAGGATCCCTTCTCTTGAACAATATTCATCTGAATGAAAAATGAAGACTAAAGTACTGTAGTGTTGAAATAGCTAACAGACCCCTTCGGTTACAAAATGTAAGTTGGCTCTGTAGTAAAGAAGGATAAAGCCATTACTGCGACCAAGACTACAAAGGATCAACTGTTGACCTGAGTGCTGAAGAAATTGATGGTAGTCCTCCTGTGCTAGTGAAGGAGGGTAGCCCATCTCATGCATGTCCAGCACTTCCAGGACAATGTTATCTCATGCAATGTATGGGGCACCAGGGACAGTACCAGTGTGCACTTGCAATGTAGTCTTCTTGTAGCATGTGCAGGAAGGAGCATGCTCATAAGGGAAATCATAGCATGCCTTCATGTCTGCAGCCCTTCACATCAGCTGTTAGAAAGAGGCCGATGCCAAAAAACAGGATGACACTGCAGCCCACTCTCACCTGTCTGATAGGGAATATGTGGGCACAGTCACAGTAGGAGCGTGATTCTCAGCAGTCATTGGGCTGGATAAAAAGTGTATAAAATTGTAAGTACTGAAATCACATTTTCATTTAGAAACAGACTAATTTGCACAAATAGTACAAAAGTGCCCTATGTGCAACAAGGAGTTACCCATAAGAAAACCCTTTGCCAAAGTAATAACAAAGTAACATTGGTATGCAAGGGCAAAGCAAAGACTTCTTATTTTTCATAGTTATATTCTTGTAACTTGGTGTACCTGCGAAGGCATCTTCTTGTCTGTGGACCAGAAGCATTGTAGAAGTCGGTGTTTCACACTTTTGTAATAGAGGCAAAAGCCAAGTGAAAGATGGGATAAGGAAGCTTGTAAAATGTGTTTGCTACTTTGTTACTGGGATAGAGCATTGTTCTTAATGGACCATTTTCAGACTTTGCATAAGAATACAAAACAAGATCAAACAAATCCGGTACAAATAAAGAACACAGTTGTGGAATAAAATGCAAATGGTAGGTTAAACAGAGTAAAATAAAGTAGGCAGTAATAAAGCGCACAGTTTCTAACATAATACTACTAGAAGGCTGCAGTGCAGAACCGGTTCCTATGAATTGTGAAATAGAGTCTTAGTAGTAAGTATAAACACATTAATAATTCTTAATTATAAGTTAAAGTCATTACACTGTTGTTGAGATCCAAGAGAAATGACTTATTGCTTTTAAGACTGTAATATAAGTTGGATTAGGTTCATAGGTTCATACTAGGCTATCTGCCCAAGGGCATTTATAAGCCTAGCCCATAGTTATGTGGCTTTCGCCACCCCTTTAGTTTGAATAAAAACTATGCCTATCATTTTGCTGTGCCTCTGTCAAGCAGTGACACTGAAGTAATCCCTGGAGTATATCTGCGATCTCCCATCCATTGGTCAAGATTCCTCTTGAACAAGGCCAGCGAGGTGCTCTGCCTCACATGTACCGGGATTTTATTCCACAGCACAGGGAGTCTCTGGGTGATGAATCTGTCCCTCCAGCACGTTCTATTTATAACCGTGTCAAGGTTTAAGTCTCCCGCCCTTGTGGTTCTGAGGGATCTAGATTTTTTGAGGTGAAGCATATTCATCAAATCTGGGTTTGACATGGCCTTATATGTCAGGCACAGGTCACCTCTGAGCAAGCGGTATGAGACTGAAGAGAGCTGGAGTTCTTTCAGTCGGGCAGCATAAGACATATTTTTGAGACCCTTTATCCTTTTGGTGAGGAACTTTTGGGGCCTTTCAAGCTGCAGCAGGTGTCTGGTCAGATACATTCCGAACGGGGCATTGTACTCAATCATAGGTCTAATGAGTGACGATGACCTCCCTTGATCTAGATGTGAATCCCTTCATGATCAGGTGGGCGATATAGAAGGTTTTCCTAACTACTTTAGCAACATGAGTGTCAAATGAAAGGCTACTGTCAACCTGGGTCCCCAGATCCCTGATGACATTTTCTGTGCTCAGTGGATTGCCACCTATATGGTAGCTAGGGGTAACCTTGTTTTTCCCGAAGGGTATGACTATGCATTTTTTGGCGTTTAACTTCAGGCCATGGCTCTGGCACCAGTTATCCGTTTCTGTGAGGCCCTTCTGGAGGATATCTGTGTCAGATGTGTTTTCGACTATGGCGCCCAGTTTGCAGTCATCTGCAAACTTTGTCAGCCATAACCCTCCTGTGTTTGCTTGTACTTCAGAAAAGTAGATACCGAACAAGAGTGGACCCAGGACTGAGCCCTGTGGGACACCACTTGTGACAGGCTTTGAGTCTGACATGGCTCCAGCAACTCTGACCCTGTGGGTTCTGTCACTTAGCCAGTTTGCAACCCATCTTGTAATGTATGGGTTTACATTCAAGCTGATGAGTTTTTCGATGATACCTGAGTGGGGTATTGTGTCGAAGGCCTTTGTCAGGTCGAGGTAGGCTGTATGGACTGCCTTTCCTCATCAATGGCCTTGGTGACTGTCTCAAAAAGTCAACCAAGTTTAAGAGGCAGGATCTGCCTTTGACAAAGCCAAACTGGGTTGGATCCAAAGTCTGCAAGTTCCCTATGTCTTTATTTATGAGTTCCATTATGATCCTCTCCATGGCTTTGCAGATGAGGCTTGTCAAGCTAATGGGGCGGTAATTTCCAGGGTCTGTGGAGGCACCGCCCTTATGAAGTGGGACCACAGTCGCCGTGTGCCACTCCTTGGGTACGTATCCTGAGGTGAGGCTAAGATTAAACAGCTGTCCTAACTGTGGGTTTAATTCCTCGTTGAGTTCGTGAAGCACACAGCCGGGGACACCATCCAGTCCCATGAATGCTGTGTTTTTTGCCTTAGTGAGGGCAGTTCTCACCTGGACGTTGGAGATGTTTGGGGGGCTACAATCCTCTGGAATAGATATCTCTCCTTTTGGGGGGGGAGGGGGGGGAGAAGTTTGCACTGAACCCGTCAGCCAGTATGTTGGCAATGTGTGTAGGTTCAGTAATTTTCAAATCATTTTGAACTAATTCTGAGCATATCTGGGAGTTTCCTCCTAGGTTTCTAACATAGCTAAAGAAGACCTTATGATTGTCTTTAGAGTCCTTGGCGATTTTTCTCTCAAAATTTGCCTTGGATGATTTTATGAGAGCTCTTAGTTTTTTACTTATGATCAAAGGTGTCTTACCTTTCAAGGATTTTGCTCTATCTTGTAGTAGCTTCCTCCTTTTGTTGTAGAGTTTGTTTATGGCTGGGGTCCACCAGACTGGATGTTTGCCTTTGGTACAGAGAGTCTTAGTTTTGTTTGGGATTGCCTGATCCATGCAGTCCTGTAGGTGCTGGTAGAAGGTATTTGTAAGTGATTCAGCGGTTTGAGTAATGTTTACCACTGGCTCAGGGGCCTTAAAGGAGACCACACTAGTTTTTAGAAGTGTGAAATCGGCTTTTGAGAAGTTTTTCACTGTGGTCTTTTTTGTTTCAGGTGGGGGCGGGATGAGGACCTCCAGCGAGATTAGTTTATGATCTGATCTCACCAGTGAGGGGTATACTTTCGGTGTTGAACATTTTGGTCCCATGTTCGTGATGATGAGATCAAGTATGTTTTCTCCTCTTGTGGGGATGGTGACTAGTTGTTCCATGGCATTTGAGTTTATGAACTCCAGGAATCTTTGGGTTAGAGTGTTCGGGCTTGAGTAGTGTTCCCAGTCTACATTAGGGTAGTTGAAGTCACCTAGTATGATGGTGTTTGGAGATACATTTATCCCCTCCAATGTTTTCAGGAAGGCCATGTGAGGTTCCTGAGTTTGAGAGGGTGGCCTGTAACATGCTACAAATTGCAGAGCAGTCTTGCCTATGGTTAATTGCACCTGGATGGTCTCCGATGCATCGTGCGTTGCCACCAACCTTGAGATGTGGGTGTCCTTTATGAATATGGACACCCCCCCTCCTTTCTTGGTGTTGTCCGGATTTTGGGGCCGGAACGCATGATATGAGGTGAAGCCTGTTAGTGCTGGGGTGCTCTCAGGAGCCTTGAACCAGGTTTCTGTTGCAGCACAGACATCAATGTTCTCCATATTGAGAAGGGCCTCGAGTGCGTGCATCTTGAGATTGAGACTTCTGGCATTGAGCAGCATTACCCTTAGTTTTTTTCCTTTTTGGTGTTCTAGGGTGGTAGGTTTAGAATTTGAGCCTTGCCTAAAAATGGCACTATGGGGGTGGCAAGAGCCTTTGCCAATATCCGGAAGCCCAGGGGTGACAGGTGCAAGCCTTCCTGCGAAGCAGCGTGGCTTGTCCAGCATGTCATCCCAGGCAGACAGACATTGATCCCCTTTGAATGACACCAGAATTTAAGCCAATTATTAAAGCTGATCATCTTATCACTGTATTGTGGCATCATTCTAGGTGAAGGTAGGATACTGCTCAAGGTCAGGGTCATACCTGCCTGGGCTACATAATCAGAGAGCTCCTCGATGTCCCTTTTCATGTAGTCCAAGGAGGTACGTCTCAGGTCGTTGACACCAGCGTGGACAATGACTGAGTCGTACTTGTACCTGCTGTTGAGAGACCTGAGTGCTTGCGTTATATGGCGGATTCTAGTGCCCGACAGGCAGCTTACTGTGACCTTCTCCTTACTCAGTCTGGTGAGCGGGACGTCAGTGTGTCTGACTATGGAATCACCAATGACAAGTGTATCTGGCATTTTGTTTGGCCTTAAGGGCTGTGACTGTTTGACACTCTGACTGTGTGGTCTATGTGTTGCATGTGTTGGGTCGTGAGGTGGTAGTTGTTTGGGTGTCTGCTTTGGTGGCCTCTGCTGTTTTGGTAAATTTTTGATCAGAGCCTCCGAGTATGTCTTTGTGTGAGTATGTGTATGATTTGAAGTTGTGATGGTACCATGTGTGACTGGGTATGTATTGTGTGTGGTTACCTTCTCCTCCTGTCTGGTCTTGCCAGTCCTATGTTGAGAGAGCTCAGCCTCCAGTTTGGCCGTATAGTTGCATCTCTCGCATGTATTTGTGTTTTGTGGGAGAAGGAGAGGATTGTCTGTGTACATGAGGCAATTGTAACATTGCCTCAATATTCCCAGGTTCACCAGTTGAGCTGGAGAGGACACTAGCAAATGATCCCTCGACATACTAGAAATAGTTGATAAAGAGACTTTCAAAGGACTCCGGGGGAAGTGGATTTTAGGCTGGTGGGGTACTATCTATAATAAGAGTGCTTTATCAAGGTGCAACTACTGTAGGAGTAAGTGCTAGGCTTTACAGATAGAGAATAGTCTACTTGGGAATCAAGTAGAGATGAACTTTTCAGTTATAGGATATGCTGGTTAGATCAGCAGTACAGCTCGAGGAAGGTAGTTCTAAGGGAAAATTTGAAGGGTGGAGTTTAGATGGCCCGAATAGTTTAACCTTGTTTAACCGCCGCTGCTCTTGTGTGCAACAGTGGCAACTCCGCGCTAACGCGCATTTAGCGTGTTTTATAGCAGGGGGCTGAAGGGAGCTAGGAATTGGCCCAAAACGACCAATGGACTACTAGTTTCTGGCTGAAACTTCACCAAATCGGACAAAAAGGCCGCTCAGTGCTTCCCACTCCCACTGGTAAGCAAAGAAACTTCCCTCCTTCCTAATAAGGCAATGGATCCGTAACAGGAACTAAAAACAAAGCCCAGGGATCAGCAACTCTGAAACTGGACTACTCTAGTTCAGTAAGGCGGGAAAAGATGGTTCGGAAGTACGTTACTTGCTGTTTTCTCAGTAGCTTAGGATGGTGAGATATTTGAATAAAAAACAAACTTGCAGATTGTGAGGTCCAACCCTGGGCCAGTAATCTGGGAGCCTGAATTCTCACCACTGATACTGGAGAGGGATGTTTACTTGGAATACAGATGGATACACTCAGTATTTTCAGATGCAGACCTCTCTGCATCAAGCACAGTTTCCCTTAAGAGCACACCGGGAACAGAGTCAGCCCTGGGATTTCTTTATCTGTCTCCCTCCAGGTCCCCAGTAAGACGACTGTCCACTGGCACACCTTCAGAGTTAAGTCCTCAGCCGAGTGCCCTGGCCCAGTCCTCCACCATTCTCTCTGTGAAACCAGTGCTTCGTGTCCCTGCCCAAAAGGCTGGCACAGACTTATTTGCTATGCCACCTTCTGTGTAGAAGTCAGTATAAAGATCTTAAAAGGATATCCAGTTATACTGAAATAAAATTAATAATAATACAAATGGTAATGTCGACCAAACAGCCAGGCTTTCAGGAGTGGGCAGAGTTACCTCCAAATAAAGATGTACAAATATTCTCAAAACTTAAATATATATTTAAAAAGGACCATCCACAATGAAAAGATTTATTATATTTAATAATAAATATTATCTCTTTACAGTAAACACCAGAGTTTCAGTTACGGGAAATGTTAAAAATAACACAGATGATAAGTTTCACACAGTTATAGAAAAAAAAAGCATATTTAGCTAATCTCACTCTCTCTTACTAATTGACTAAAAGAATTACAGTTACTGAATAGAACAAGGCAAGGTAAAGGGTCTCACAGAAACAGACAACTGGTGCCAGAGCCATGGCCTAAAGTTAAATGCCAAGAAATGCATAGTCATACCCTTCGGGAAAAATAAGGTTACCCCTAGCTACCATATAGGTGGCAATCCCCTGAACACAGAAGAAGTTATTAGGGACCTGGGAACCCAGGTTGACAGTAGCCTTTCATTCGACACTCATATTGCTAAAGTAGTTAGGAAGACCTTCTACATTGCCCACCTTATCATGAAGGGATTCACATCTAGATCAAGGGAAGTCATAGTCTCCCTATACTCATCACTCATCAGACCAATGATCGAGTACAATGCCCCATTCGGAATGTATCTGACCCGACACTTGCAGCAGCTGGAGAGACCACAAAAGTTCCTCACCAAAAGGATAAAGGGTCTCAATCTGTCTTATGCTGCCCGACTGAAAGAACTCCAGTTATATTCAGTTGCTTACCGCTTGCTCAGAGGTGACCTATGCCTGACATACAAGGCCATGTCAAACCCAGATTTGATGAACATGCTTCATCTCAAAAAATCTAGATCCCTCAGAGCCACAAGGGTGGGAGACTTAAACCTCGACACGGTTATTAATAGGACGTGCTGGAGGGATAGATTCATCACCCAAAGACTCCCTATGCTGTGGAACAAAATCCCGGTTTATGTGAGGCAGAGCACCTCGCTGGCCTTGTTCAAGAGGAATCTTGACCAATGGATGGGAGATCGCAGATACACCCCAGGGGTTACCTCAGTGTCACTGCTCGACAGAGGCACAGCAAAATAATGGGCATAGTTTCTCCAAACTAAAGGGGTGGCGTAAGCCACAAAACTATGGGCTAGGCTTATAAATGCCCTCGGGCAGATAGCCTAGTATGAACCTATGAGTGGTCCTTGTTGTCAAATCCAAGACAGAATGCAGAATGCTGGGAACAATCTCCTACCAAGACAGAATGCAGAATGCTGGGAACAATGACGTCCTATCTGGTCTTCTGACTCTGTTTCCCACACTCACCAACACTAGAAGGTGCTAGGGTCTTAGCACTTGTGTGTTACCATACACATGGACAGAGCTTTGCTCAGATGTGGTGTAGCTGCTGGAAGTCATAAAACCATTCCAGTCTTTCTACAGGAGTTACAAGCTATTCTCTAGCACAGACATTGCATCTTTAGCTCCATTCATAACTATGGAATAACATCTTTGTTGCTTAACCCAATTAAATTAAAACTCTAATTTAATTTCAGATATATTTTTTTCAAGATCGGGAGGATTAAGCTCTTCTCTTCCAGAATCTGCTGTTACAGTCTATATATTTAAACAGTTAAAATAATACATGTACATTTCTTTTCTGTGCAGTAGAGAACATAAGCAACTGTACAAATGCATTTTTAAACACAAGCATCTGTACAAATCAGTTTGATACACAAATGACATTTATTTTATTTATTTGCCATTTGTTAACTGGGTTGGTGTGGCTGGGAAGGTGACCTTTTTCAGTAGAAATGCGAGGAGAAAAGCTCCATTACAGCAAATATTTTTTTACAAAGAATTTACACACAATCAAAACAGCCTTTGAACATAACAATTAAGAAAAGTACCATAATAGCATAGAACTTTTTGCAATTGATAAAGTATGTACCCATACAATCAAAATAGCATTTAAACATACAATCAAGAGAGGGTAAATACTGCAAGAATAGATTACACTTTTTTAAACACAGAAATATACTATTGTATGCCTTACAAACACAGGATGAATATCGAAAATCAACACATTGGAAAGGGAAATTACTAACCTATGTATAAGTTTAGTGAGGCAAATAAATGCTTAAGTAAATATTTCACTAGACACCTCAGTTCCAGCTGATTGTTACTAGCAGAAGTTGATTTTATTTGGGCTTATCTTTTTTTCTTGGAATTTTGTGACTTGTTTATTGATGGGCTTTAAATTCTCCCTCAGTCAAAAATCATGGTTTTTGATGGGTTGCGATGGACAAGACAGAAATGTGTGCAACAACCAACCTTGCTGGGTAGAAAATGCACAGCTTGTCAGGATACGTCAAGAAAGGTTTTAAATAGTTCTGTTTCAGAAGCTGCAGCAAGTGCTAGAATTCATTTCTTTGTTATTGGACAGAAATGGTGTAGTCATTATTGAAACATATATGCTTTGATTTGTAAAGGATAGTACTCTTTTTGGCAAAGTTATTCACAGGATCCATTCTTTATTTTTCTAGGAGAGGAGAGGAATTTGATTACTGTGACTCTGAGGTACATATTCAGGGATGTTTATCGTAGCATTTAATGTTGGAGCACTGACTCTTGGTCTTCCTTCTTGGAGAAGCCTGACAGCTGGCCCAACTTTCAGAGCTTTTCTCCCTTCTGTGTGTGGCGGAGTCTGCTGGACCAAAAGGGAGATGTTAGGACATCAAAGGAACACTAGCTGGCACCATTTTCCAAGCTTTCTTGTTACAGTTCAATGAACAAGCCTAAGCCTTGGTTGCATTGTCACTCCATTAGTTTGGCCTACTTTCAGAATTTCAGAGAAGTACCTTGTTGTGGAAAGATGTCTTATTTTTATGTAATATCGTAGCCTAATTATTATTGGCAGGTTATGTTGGATAGATGTCTTGTTCTAAATAAGTTAATAACTCTGCTAGACATGAAAAGCAAATTCCTCACAAGAATTTCCGCAATTTGACTTTTTTTGCTTTGGTCCAGAGCATAACATGCCCAATTGTCCCAAGTGGGCATCCTTTAATCAAACGACCATGAAATGCATGACAGAATCTCTCCAAAGTATTTATCTCTCTGAAGAGAACATGCATCTGGTTCCAGTGCCCCATATAGTCAGCTAATTCTTCCTCCAACCTCTGGCATAAGAAGTACTTGGGAGGTACAAAGGAAAAAAAAAGCTAGGAGGCCAGTGGCAGTAGAACAGAATTGGGTAGTCCCTTGTAGACTCAAATATGTCAGTAAGTTACCTTCTTGGACCCTGTATCATTAACAGTGGTTGCTAAGGCCTCTTGCATACTTCTTTTGCAGGCCACCACACTGTCAATATGTCTTCACAAGCCAAAACCACTTTGCCATTGATTGACTTTCAGGTATTGCTGTGAGCCTTGGGTTCTGAAACTTGTGCCATCATCAATGAAGAGGAAGGTGGCATCCCCAGGCTGACTCTTCATGAGGAAGGCTAAGAAGGCCAGGTTGAGGTGTCAAGACATCTGCTGGCAAACAAAAACTTCTGAAGTGTGAATCGCATTTACAAACACAAGCCTAAGTTGCCAAAGCTTTAATGGATGTCAGCTAGCTCACCCAACCTGGCTGTGCAGGTCTTCCTTCCCATTACAGGCCTCCCCTTGGACTTTTTAGTTTGACCAGTGACTGCATGGATTTTTTGAACTCCAGGCAGCCAACCTGTGGTGTACCTTCAGTGTCAGACATGCCTACTGCCAAAAGGAAAAGGGAGCGATCTCCCCACAGGGGTTCAGATGTCAAAGACTCCGTGGTAGGTGAACTGACCTATGTGGGCCAAATATCTCCTCATTGTTATCCAGAGTCAGACACTGAGGACACTTTGTCCTCTGACTCGCTCCGAAATTCTCATTTGGGGTATCCTTTATAATAAGGAAGAGACCTTTAAAGGGGAAGCAAAGGCATCATTTTAGGCCTAGATCATATAATAATAACTTTCTGAGCCTGTCTGAACCCAAACCTCTGGCCATTGTTCCAATCCTGTAAGTCCTGGATTATGCGTTTAATAGTGATATTTTTGGAGCCAGATTCATGACAATCATCAACCAGATGTCACACCTGAGACAGAAGGTAGAGGGGAGTAGAAGATGCTTGACCTATGTAACCTCCGATCCCAGGGCAACAATACTCCATGAACTGCAAATGATGCAGTGCATACTACATTTGGGGTAGTTGATACACAGTCTGTTAGGATCCATAACTTGCTTAGAACACATTCCCTGCCTGAACATATGAAAGCACAACTTTTTAATGTATATCTGGGCAAGTATCTTCTTTTTCAGCCCTCTGCAGAAAATTGCATGTTTTTCCATTTTTCTATAGACAATCAGCCATTCCTATTCACCAAAATATAGTAGAACTATCCCAGGAAAAGCTGATCCATCTACCCTAAGCAAGATATCATACCTGCTAAAAGATGTGTTAAACCAAGAAGCTGTAGAGAATGTACCAGAAAAAAAGAAGAGGAGGAGGTTAATGCATTTTATTCCAGAATGTTTTTTCTGTTTCCTAGAAAAGAAGAGACTTGGAAGACCAATTTGGACCTGTTAACATTAAACAATTTTCAAAGGGTTCCAAAGTTCAAAATGTTAACCTTTCAGAGCAGTCTTCCTTTACTCCTTTTGCATGCTAACATGGTCATATTGGACCTTAAAGATGTTCATCATGTTGATCTCCATATCATCATAGGCAAGGTAGACAGTTCCAGAGGCTCAGAGTACGGGTTTCCCACGAGCAGTTTACCTCTTTGCTATTTGACTTATCTTCTGCAGTCAGTGTATTTAGAAAGTGTTTGGTTCCAGTAATTACATTTTGCATTACAAAGGGCATTCACATTTATACATACACGGATAGATGCCACATCCAAGGAGATGCAGAAGGCTTTAGAATTTATACCACTCTGCTTCCAGTAGTTGGCATTCTCTTTTAGTCTCACAAAGGTGCTCCTTTCAGCCTCAAAACAAGTGATGATTCTAGAGGCCCTGCTTTATATGAAGAAGAAAGGGGGATTCCTCTCCTCAGAGAAGGTTGTCTTTCTATCCTAGTACTTCAGTGCAGCCTTCAAGCAGAACTAGATCTCAGCAGGAGAGTTTTGTGGGGTCTTGGGGTATGTGACTTCTTGCATTCTGATGGCTCTCTTAACAAGACTGTACATGAGGAAATTGCAGTGGTATGTGAGAAACAGGTAATGCCAATATGCTTGGTCTCTGCAGTGCTTTGTTCCACTGTCGTCCTATATTAAAACAACAAAAGCACCCAAATTTACCTTAACCTGGGGTACACTTCATGCTCAGACCTTCACCACAGACACTTCATTTCTAGGCTTGGGAAGCCCAAGTGAGAGATCTGAGGCTCCAGTGGACTTGACACGGCCTGCATAAGTAGACTCCTCAGCATAAATGAGATGATGGCTATGTATTTCTAGCCATCAAGGCATTCACGTCCATTTGGCAAAAGTTAATGTACATTTAAACAGACAACACCATATTGATGTGCTGCATTAACAAACAAGGAGGTGCTTATTCTTACCTAATGTGCAGCCTAGCAGTACAAGCGTGGGAGCTGGCAGAGAGTCAGATTTGACCCTCAGGGCAGTTTACATCCCATCTCAGGAGAATGTTGACAGAACAGCTGAGCAAAACAGGTACAGATTCCCCATGAGTAAGCATGGAAATATTTATGTACATTGTTCACATGTGGGTGTGCCCAAAGTAGACTTTTCTGTTTCATTGGAAATAAATCAGCTGAGCAGATACTGCACCAGGATGCCAACTGTGGTGACCTGGCAACAGATGCCTTCCTCGTTAACTGGGTAAGTTTATATATGTTTTCCTGCAATACACTTGATCCGCTGGATGTTAGAGAAGATAAAGTAGGACAGGCCAAAAATGTTATTGTAGCTAAGGCATCATTAGTTCTTCCTAATGCTGGACCTAGTAAAAGCAGAACCAGCCCTGATGCCATAGGTTGTGGTTTTCCTAACTCAGATTCCCTAGTCTGTCCCAGTTTGAGAGATCTCAAGCTGACAGATTAGATAATGTAATGCTTATTCCTTTCAAGCACATTTTTTTCTGCAGATGCGCTGTGCATGTTGACTGAGACAAAATAATCATCTAACAGAAGGAAACAATACTTGGCTAAATGGAAAAGTTTCTCCTGATGGTGCCTTAACTGAGACCAGGACCCAAATTCTGCCCAGGTATTGCTGGTTCTCACCTACTTGTCAATCTGTCAGATCCCTATAAAAACTAGTCTATCAGAGTGTCTTACTTGAAGGGACATATTTCAGCCATTTCAGTGTTTCTACCACTGGACTCTGTTGTCTGTTCCTAGTTACCAGTTAAGCAGCCCCTTAAAGGAGTGTTTTACATTTGAGACCACCAGAAAAGGGAAATCACTCAAGAGCCAGCTTGGTGACATAGAGAGATAAAGCCCTAACATCTGTACAGGCAACCAGAATTCCCCTTATTCTGATTGGATGATGACCTCCCTCCCCCCTCTCCTTAGTGGTTCCTCACCAGCAAACGAGGCTTGATGGTCAGTGGGCAAAGAAGGGGATAATTAAAAAAAATAAAAAGAGAGAGAGAGAGAAAGAAATCACTCCACTGTAAGGCCTAACTATTATGTCTTGCATAAGCTTATCTTGCCCTTTTGTCTTCCTCAAAATTCTTTCTTGGAAAATTGCATTGTTGTTGGCACTAATTTCTGCTAGAAGAATTTCAGAGGTACAGGCTTTCAAGTAAATAAAACCCTTTCTAATTTCTCACAAAGATAGTCACCATGTAGACCAGCCCTTCTTTCATGTGTAAGATGGCATCCGATTTGTACCTGAACAAGGTTGTTTACCTCCCTGTTCATAGGTGCATACTAGGCTAATGACCACTAGAGCCCTTATAAGCCTAGCTGTGAAACCCTAATGAGATCTACACATTTTATGTGGATATGATTTACTGTGACTGCCTTTGTCCTTCAGTGACCGGGGCACCAGACCAGGGGGATATTTCCAATTACTCTTCACAGGTGTCTATATTGTTGAGTGTAAGGAGGGCTTGGATGGTGTGTAGTTACTTTTTTTTTTGTAATTTAAGCTCTTGACTTTGAACATTTAGGTTCAGTTCAGTAGATGTTGCTATGTCAGTAGAGTTGTCAATTTGGTATTGCCTAAAAAGGCACTATGGAATGGATAAAGTTTTATCCAGTATTCAAAAGCTTAGAGGGGGGCAAGTATGGACCATCCTTGGCAAGCAACTTGATCTGTTAACCATGTCCTCCCAAGCTGACAGATATTGGATCCCCTTAGAATGACACCAAAAAAAAGTTAATTGTTAAAATCAGTCGTCTGCATTTTTTCCATTGAAATAGGATAGGGAGGAAAGAATCCTATACTTATTTGATCTGCTGCAGCAACTTAGATGTTACTTAGAGCAAACCGCACCAGCAAACATGATCAGATATTCATCTGTAGAGTGACCAACAATCCAAAAAAAAAAAAATCTGGCACTGTCCCCTGTTATAATTGTATTAATTGTAAGGACATTAGCACTGATTTATTCTTTATGTTCCGTATCAGTCAAGAAAGGTTTGTATCGGGGCGTGGCCAAGGATGAACACAGGATAGCAGCAGATTTCTTCAGCTCCACCAATTTCATTACATTGACAGGAATTAATTACTTAAAAAATTAATTCTTGAAGTAATTTTCTTTCTAAATATGTTTGTTTTATATAGTTCTTGAACTATATCTAAAAAAGAAAGGAAATCTTAATAATATTCCTGTCAGAAATTACTTTGGAAATTTTCCTGTCAGTTTATCAGTCTGAAATGAGTTCCAGTAAGACAAATTCTCAAGACTCCAGCATCAAGAAAGAACTTCAGTCTCTGATAATTATAGTCCAGCAACTTACTGCTAAGATGGATAAAATGGATACTAAAATAGACACTTTCATAGAAAAAACTACAAAACAAATAGACTTGTTACATATGGACCTGCAACAACAGAAGATCCAGATGACAGGCATAGAAGAAGCTGTGAATGACATGTAAAATAAAATACAAGAACAGGAAATCAACATTGAGTTTCTGCTGAAACAAAATACACATTTACAAACAAAGCTGGATGACCTGGAAAATAGATCTAGGCGCAATAACATTAGGACTTTTGGACTGCCAGAAAATATTGAAGGTAACAATATTACTTCTTTTTTAACAACATGGCTCCCTAAAACTTTAGATTTACCAGAAGCATTCTCTTTTGGTATCGAAGAGCACATAGATCTATAGCTAATACTAACTCTAACAAAAACTATCCTAGATCAGTTATAGTTAGATTTCTATCATCTTTTGATAAAGAGATGGTTCTTAAATCTGCTTGGGCTAAAGCTCCTGTTAAGTTTAATGAGACAACTGTGCGTTTTGACAATGACTATTCTTCCATGGTAATTGCTAAAAGAAAAGTTTTTCTGCCACTAATAAGGGAGCTTAAAAAGCACAGTTTAAAACATACCTTCTGTTTCCTGCCAAGCTTAAAATCTTCCTTCCTGATGGTCCTAAGGTCTTCGATGATTTAGACTCTGCTTTACTGTTTGTCAAAGAAAAAGGATTTTGGATAAAATAGAAGAAATGGAATGGGCTAGTTCTTCATTAAAGAGATTGGCAACTGAAGCTTCCTGGAAGACTTCAAAGAAGAAGAAGAGACTAAAAACAAATGATTTGTTATATGTTTTTCTCTCTCATCATTTTAGTTCATTATTAATCTTTTTGAATATAGTTCCTGCATTTCCAGAAAGCCACAGATATTTTGGAAAAGATTTAATCAAAGTTATTCTCTATGTGCAAAGAAATGTTTTGTTTCATAACCAGTCAAAATGCCTGAGGATTTAATGGCAGGCTGTGACTCGATTTGTTTTTCTTTCTGAAAAAGTAAGGTTAGTAATTTGATACATTTTTTTATCTTTACCTTTTTTTCCCTTCTTTTATTATTTTCTTTGTTTAAACAATGACATTCTATTTAGATTATGTAGTGGGTAAAGGGTGGGGGAGGGCAAGGAGAGAACAGTAATGAAAATATCATTAATAGAATAATAACATATTTATTTCTTGTAAAAGTTTATAAGTTCTTCAAATGCTATTTCTAATTATACTTTCTTGATTATACTGCTTATGCTTGTTTGTAAATAATCTGTCATGCTTTAACTAATAATAATCAGAACTAAATAAGAGTAAATAATATGTTTTATTTTTAACTCTATTAATATAAACAGTAAGTAACATTCCATTGTATATACTTCTTACAGCTTTCTCTTACATTTTTTATTTCTGCCTCACTCCCTTTTATTTTCTACTCTCTTTTCTTTTCTTTATTAATATATAGAAATGCTTTTGACTGTGTGGGCACAGTGAATAATAGGATTTGTATGAAAATTGAGTTGGGAGAAGAATGCTGAGTTTTATTACTTGTTGGTAATTTTGAGTTTAATTTCACTTGCATAAAGGCTGTGATGATCTGTGGAATACATTGTGGAGGTTCTGTCATGTTTAGATGCATTTACACTGCTAAATGAATGTTTGTCACTAGTTTTTAATAAGTTTCCTGCCAAAATGTTAAGAGAGACAATCTGGGATGTGGGCTGTCTTATGCACAATGTCCTTGAGTTACCTCAGAATCTTCAAATCACAGAATTCTCACAGAGAAACTGAAAGCAGTTAGTATAAACATTGACAAGGTTATCACACTGACACACCACAGATTCAGGAAAAATACTCTGTTCATAAAATATGTCAGTTATAATGAGTTTAAATGATGTAGTTTCTTGTAGTAAGTAAATGTCTTATTTTAGAAGGCATAAAAATGAAACATTTATTTAAATGTTTTTGAAAATCTACTTAACAGCAGCATAATAATCTGTGTTAAAAATTTGTGTTCCAAACATATACTTTACTATAACTCATTTAATTCATCTGATTGACAAACATAAATAATCTTATAACTCTATTCCGGAAGAAATGTCATGTGATATATTTTAAAGCAGTAGGTTAGCATGATTGTAAAATCTGGTTACCAATATGTGTTTGCTGTGCATTATTTTGTATAAAGCAGACAGATTTATTCTAGGGACAGCAAGTAGGACAGTGCTCTACAAAGGCACAACTCAGTGAGATCAGATATATATATATATATATATGTGTGTGTGTGTGTGTGTGTGTGTGTGTGAGTGTGATGGCTTTTTTTTCTGAGAATCTGCATAACTATCTAATATGATTTATAATAATTTCTCTGAATACAATATTTTACTCTATTGACAAAATGAATGTTTGCCACAAGTTTTAATAAGTTTCCCGCCAAAATGTTAAGGGAGACAATCTGGGATGTGGGCTGTCTCATGCATAGTGTCCATGAGTTTCCTCAGAAGCTTCACTCACAGAATTTTCACAGAGAAACTGAAAGCAGTTAGTATAAACATTGACAAGGTTATCACACTGACACACCACAGATTCAGGAAAAATACTCTATTCATAAAATATGTCAGTTATGATGAGTTTAGATGATGTAGTTTCTTGTAGCAAGTAAATATCTTATTTTAGAAGGCATAGAAAATGAAACATTTATTTAAATGTTTTTGAAAATCTACTGAACAGTAGCATAATAATCTGTGTTAAAACTTGTGTCCCAAACATATACTTTACTATAACTCATTTAATTCATCTGATTGACAAGCATAAATAATCTTATAACTCTATTCTGGAAGAAATGTCATGTGATATATTTTAAAGCAGTAGGTTAGCATGATTGTAAAATCTGGTTACTAATATGTGTTTGCTGTGCATTATTTTGTATAAAGCAGACAGATTTATTCTAGGGACAGCAAGTAGGATTGTGCTCTACAAAGACACAACTCAGTGAGATCAGATATATATATATATATATATATATATATATATATATATATATATATATATGTGTATGTATGTATATGTGTATGTGTGTGTGTGTGTGTGTGTATGTATGTATATATGTGTATGTGTATATGTATGTGTGTCTGTGTGTGTGGGTGTGTGTGTATATGTGTGTGTGTGTGTATATGTATGTGTGTGTGTCTGTGTTTATGTGTGTGATGGCTTTTTTTTTTTTAGGTAATAACGCAGGTGTTTCTGAAAATCTGCATAACTATACAATATGATTTATAATAATTTTTATGAATACAATATTTTACTCTATTGACAATAATGAGTTTAAGTAAATGCTCATATACAAACAATTCAAGATTTTTTGGAAGCTGTTGATAGAATTCACATGACAGAAAATAGATGCGTCTTAATGCATGTAATGTCTGAATCATATTAGCCAAAGTTTTTGATTTAAATGAATGTTAGAACATAATTTTCTCTCCTCTTGATTTCTAACATTAAGATTATTTGAATGCTATTAGAATACAAGTGTTATATATTACATAGATCTATATAATAGTATGAACAGTTTTTAAAAAAAAAAAAAGTTTATTTTAGTTTATATGATGCTGTTTTACCAAATGTGTAGTTTTGTCTTGATAGATAATTGAATTGAAAACTGTTAACCTCAGTTAAATATAACTAGTATTAAATTGATAAGGTGGTAGCTGAGGTACTGCTGCTTAGGGTAGGGGGTTAACTTGAGTAGTAAATACTGCTCTAAGTTGGAGTTTTCAACTCCAGGTGGGATGCAAGGTTTAATCCTTACATTATTTTCACTTGTTCATTGTTATATGTATATAGTTTTGACATCCACAATATATTTTGTACACTCATTGTCACTACAAACAAAATTGAATTCTATACAAAATCCCATAAGAGATTTAATAAATACAGCTATATTTCAAGGTACACCTAAAAGAGGAGATGTAACATTATTTATCTGGTTATTTGTTATTTCGATCATAAGATTCTTGAGTTTTAAAAATGCCAAATGACATCTTTAAAAGGAATTTCTTTAAACATTAATGGATTGAATAATCCGTGTAAAAGGGCAAGCCTAATAAGATACATTAATCTACACAAGGCCAATCTAGTCTTCCTGCAAGAAACCCATCTCTTGAAAAAAGATATTGATAAACTAGCCACTAATAAGTATACAGTATTGGTTAGTTCAGAGCACACTCAGAAAAAAGAGGAGTGGCTATTTTATGGAATAAAAGTATGCCCATTCCTAAAACCATTAAGTCTTATCAGGATGACAAAGGAATGTTTTGTATGGTTACAATACAAATTAATGGGAAGACTTACACTTTAATTAATGTATATTGGATACCTGGAATTGGTATTAATACAGTGAAACATCATATTGATAAGATCATATCATTCTCTATAGTGGATATTATTTTAGCTGGTGATTTTAATTGTATACTACATGAAAGTGATACTACCACTATAAAGAAAAGAAGAATTACATCTAATGCAAAACATTTAAATGATTTTGCTAATTCTTATCATTTGAATGATATTAATAATCAGAGTCAAAATCATTACCATACACCTTTTTTCTAACAGATACAAAACTTATTCAAAAATAGATAGGGTCTTTATTTCTAACCAGATGGTAACAGATTTAATTAATTCCAAAATAGTTTCATGTCCTATATCTGATCATAACTCAATTGTTTTTGAATTCATGATAAAAAATACTCATAATGTTCAGATCAAAAGGATACCAGCATACTTAACTCAGCTAAAAGACTATAAAGAATATATACTTTCAGAAGTACAACATTTTCTAGACCTAAATAATACTCCTGAAGTCTCCATTGTCTATGTTTGGGATGCCTTAAAATCATATCTATATGGACAAAGTATCAGATGGTATAATAACAAAAGGAAATCTTGGGATAAGAAATTGTTAGATATTCAAAGTAAACTGGACTCTTATAAGCATAATAATAAAGAAAATATTATGGACAAGAAAGTTATTGAAGAAATAAACAAACTAAATGAGAAATACAAAGAAATTTTAACTCATAAAGTTAAAATAACTTTAGAGAATACAAGTTTTGTCTTATTCAATAAGCCCCAAATACTTACATAGACTTAAAAATAAAACAAAAGATTGAATAAACAAAACCATATCAAAGAAATCTTTTCTCTAAGGAAAAAGAAGAATGTTTCTAGTATACCAGAAATACTGGACGAATTTATAAATCACTTTCACAAGATTAACCATAACAACATTAACATGGAACCTAAAGATAAAATAAAGGAGTTTATAACCACAAACATGAATAAAAAGCTTAATAAACAACAGATTAAACTATTGGACAAGAGTATTTCATATACAGAAGTTATTACACAAATAAATAAGCTTAAATCAAACAAAGCACCGGGTAATGATGTTATTATACCAGAGATATATAAAATCCTTTCTAAAACTACATATTCATTAATACATAAGGTTTTTATTCTGGCCCAAACTGAGTTAATAACCCCCCCATCTTGGCAATATACATTTATTTCACCAATTTTAAAACCTGATAAAGATCCAACTAGATGTTCTTCATATCGACCCATCTCATTACTTAATGTTGATTATAAAATGTTTATGAGTATTTTTGCTGATAGATTGAAGACAATTATCCCCAGCATTATAGACATAGATCAGACGGGCTTCATTGTAAATAGAAATACTTTTGATAATATAAGAAGAACTTTAACATTAATTGATTTTGCAAATAGGAAAAAGAAAGATTTAACACTTATTAGTCTTGATATAGGTTCAGCATTTGATTCAGTAAGTTGGGACTATCTGTTTACCTTACTGAAATGCACAAATTTCTCTGATGCATTTGTAAATTTAATTGAGCATTTATACAAAGGAACGCTGGCTTATATTAAGGTAGGAACATATGTTTCACAAAAATACCCATTCTTAAAGGTACAAAGCAAGGATGTCCACTTTCTCCACTATTATTCACTTTAGTAATGGAGCCTTGGGCTAATTTGATTAGAAACAGTACTGACATAGAGGGTTTTGAAATAGAAGAAAATACAACATCAAAATTCAACTTTTGCAGATGATGTTCTAATTACATCAGCAGGATCTAATTCTTCTATGCAGTCTTTATTTGATAAAATGATGAATTTTACAAGTATTTCTGGTTTAATATTCAATGACAGAAAAACTAAAATACTACCTATATATACACGAAAAAATACTCTCATTAGTGATTTTACTAAATATGTACCCAACTCAGGTCAGATAACTTATTTAGGTATAATACTATCTAAAGATATTAAATCTATTATATATAATAACTATAATACCTGTTTTCTTAATATACAAAATCTTTTTAATACCTGGAATAATATGTTTTTTACTATGGAGGAGAGACTTACAATTATTAAAATGATAATATTCCCCAAGATTTTATACTTAATACAATCAATAATACTTTCACCTGCAAAAATAACTATCAAGAAACTGAATACACTAATGTTAAATTTCTTATGGGCACCTAATAGACCTAGGATTGCATTAAAGAAACATACTAATAGCTGGTCTCAAGGGGGTATTTCTTTTCCAGACTTTAATTTATATATTATCTCTTCTATTACAAAAGTTATTACTTTATTAATAGATCGGTCATATGTCGCAAAATGGAAAGATTATTGGGAACTAATTAGTATGCACTTCATGAAAATCTCCTTAACACATAAAAATATGATTATAAATAACTCCATGTTGTGGTTGCTAAAGGAATTTTGTACTTCACCTATTACACCTAAACATATGGTCTGTTACCCATTAAATATTATTATTAGTTATCGTAACTTTATATTCATGCACCCTAAGTATAGGGAATGGAATTTTATTGTATTCCCTATAATTTATACTCAGGGTATGCTTATGTCATCTACTTCTGAAGGAGCTCATTTAGCTATAGATAATAATCTAAAGTACTGGTATCAGCTGATATCTGATAATAAAGTTAAAAATCTAGATTTCTTAAAACAAGAATTTGATCTAAGAGAAACTTGCTGGTTAGAGGTTCAGATCTTTAGACAACATCTCATTGATAGAATAGATCTAATGTCTATAACAGTTATAGAATCTATCCCAAAACTGATTGATTACTTGATAATAAATTTACAGCATAAAGTTTCTGATAAAGGTAAACTTTCATATATACATAAAATTATCAGACAAGAAACTTTTTACAATGTAGATTCATACTGGAATTATTTCACCTCTATTAATGGGGACCCACCAACTCAACAAGATAAACAATATATATTGGAATCTGCTTATAGAACTACATCTTCCATTGTCTGGAGACTTTATACATGGAAATTTTTACATAGATCTTTTTATACACCTTTGATGATGAATAAAATTAATAATAAAGATAATCTATGTAAGAGATGTAATGTAGAAATTAATGCTGACTGGGCTCATATGTTTTATGACTGTATGAAGTTGAAAGAATACTGGAAGTCAATTAATGAATTTTTGCAGGCTCTTTTACAGATAATTTCATTATTTCTAAGTCTCTTATATTATTCAACACACCTGTACCTCAATGTGTTAAAAAGATTAAGCTTCCCTTGTTATGGTCTATCCTAGCAGTGGCTAGGAAAATAATAACTAGAAATTGGATTTCAGATACACCTCCTTCGTTCAATGAATTTAAAAATGTTATGAATATAATGTGTCATATGGAAATAAGCACAATTAGAATGAGAACAACTAGAAAAACATCACATTTTATTGTATGGGATAATTTACAAAATTTGTTAAAAAAATTCTAATTTCAATAGCACAGTATTTTAGTTTAATTAATTGATCTGATTGTAGTGGATGTCTTTGTAAATACTTTAGTTGTTTTGTTGAATATTATAATAATACCTATTTTTAATTATTTGTATAAAATTGTTATGATATTTCTCTTATATGTTAAAACAATAAACTTGTTTTGAAAAAAGGAAGCTCAATGAAGAAAGGTTTGTATCAGGTACATGCAGTACAGAAAATGTAATGTATCTTGCAGATTGTGTCCAATGCCAATGTTTTTATATTGATGATGAAGCCAGTCAAAAGGCTAAAACACAGTTTTAGTCTTGAAATCTTAAAAGTAACAAATCCACTTGGTTAAGTGCTTTCATCTGCATTAAGACATCCTCAGAACCAAGACAAATAGTAAAAAACAAATTTAAATACAATGCAAAGACACACCCATATAAAAACCTCCAATGAAACCTATCAAGCAATTAAACATACCAAACGGAATTAAAGCAACAGTAACTAAATGTTGCAGCCACAATACCAAATTTAATAGATGCTTCATATACTTTAAAGTGAACGTTTTTTCAACTCGCTTGAAATCTAAATATATTCATTTAACCCTGGTGGGTTTGTTGCATCTAACCTAATCTGCCACAACATTTCTCTATGCAATAAGATGTTCTCCCAATCTCCTGAAAATGATGTTGTTGTAGTTTGTTCAAGTATCAAAAAAAAAAATTATTGAAGTTTTGACAACACATGGCATGCCTTGCCAGTGCACTTCTGTTGTCCCCCTTTTTATGCTGTATACATGCTGATATATTCATTGTTTTAAACTATTCTTAGTCTTGCCTACATAAAACGTGCTGCATGTGCAACACGTAGCAAGATAAATAATTTTTTCAGCTCTACAATTTAAACATTTTACTGTGTCCCAATGGTGAATAATGTTCAAAACTCCATTGTCCTTTTTCACAATAATGTAGGAACAATATGCACACTGGTGACATTTCCTAGTCGTAGGTACACCCCTACTCATACAACTTCTTTCCAACATCATCTTAACTTTCTGCCTGTTTTTATATGTAAAAAATGGTGATGATTTAAATAAATGACAAATGTTACTATCAACTTGCAATAACATCCAATTTCTATTAATAATCTTTTCAATAGCCTTAATATCAGTTGTGTAATGCAACACCATGTTTGTATTCGGTGAAAATGCCGTGGTCATTTTGTTTTCCATTGTATTAACTGCTTGTCACCCCATGTTTTATGATTGGTGAATATTTATCCTGTCTCCCAACCCAAACTTCATCAGTAATTTTCTGCAATAAATCTGTAGGGTATCCCCAGTCAATAAACATTTTTTTAATTACTGAAAATCAGACGTGAGGCTCGAATTAGCTGACTTAACTACCCCTTTTTTCTGATAAATGGGGTGGCAGCTCATATAATGTAAATATGTGTTACAAAATGTAGGTTCCTAAAAATTCTGGTGGTAAGAGTAGCATCACCTTTGTTAAAAAAGTAAAATATCTAAATAGTTCATCACTTTCACATCCTGTTTATATGAAAACTTCAAAAAATCAGAACTACTTTGCATAAAATTAAAAAACATTTCTAATTGTTCTCTAGTGCCTATCCACAGAAAAAATAAATCGTCCAGAAATCTAAAATTGTTTGTGTCTTTCGGCTTTTCCCGGTTAGGAGTCGCCACAGCGGAACTCCGGTCCGCTAATGATTGGCAGTTGATTTTTACGTACCGGCTTGCCAGGTCTGACGCACAACCTTCAACGAAGGTACGCCCATTCACGCATGTCTCTAAGAAGCGAACCAGACAGTGTCTTACTATGAGGCAATAACGCTACTGCAGCACCACCACTGCGGGTGTCCAGAAATCTAAAATAGACCAGCAAAACCTATATAGTGGGGATTTGAACAAAACGTTCAGTTCCCACCATAACATTAACTGTGTTCGCAAACAGAGGGGTGCATGCAGCGCCCATCACAACCCCCTAGTTCTGTTTGTAAAATTCACCTTCAAATGTCAAGAAATTACTTGGCACCAATTCCATAAAGCTGCATATTATTTCTTTTTCACCATCATGAAGGTCACTATATTGAAAAATTATGTCTCTAAACCAATCCAAACCAGTTTCGGGCAGATAGCCTAGTATGAACCTATGAACCTATAAGTATATTGAACGGTGGACTTCTAGTTTCTTTGTTTCTTGCTAAGGGTGGAGAGGATAAGCCACTTAGCAAGCAAGCCATATCATTGCATCTGGCTCTGTTGTTCCTCCCATGGCAAAACAATTCCAGGCCATGCTAGAGCCCATGGCCACTGCATCTGTCACTGCCTTCCAGAAAGGAGTTGGCACACAATCTGTCTTGGAGGTAGCTACTTGTTGTTCTGTACATACACTTATAATAATAACATGAGCAGTGCCGCCAGGGCAGGTTTTGTCATGACCATTCTTCAGGTCCTGTTGTCCCCTTCCAGGGTTTACAGCACAGAGGGTGGCTGGCACAGGAAGTCTTCTCAAGTATCAGTACTGTAACGGTGACTGCTACAGGGAGCATAGTACAGTTGTGTTAGGAACTTAACCATAATTGTAGATACTTAATTATAGTCATTGTTGTAGTACTTCCCTCCCACCTTCTCTGTTTTCTCTGAACAAAGAAGGGATGGGATGAATATCTAAGTCTCCCGTTTCCACCTTCCCTGTCTACCTTCTTAATCATACACTGCTTCTTCTCAGGGTTTAGCAGCAAATTGGAAAGGCAGTTTATGTGGTATTCTGATTAGGGCTTGTCCCCCCTGAGAACTGGATCCTTCAGGGTGGGTTGTGGTCTAGCATACTTGTGTTGGATTCCTGTACCACAGAAAAGAAGGATCATAATACAGTGCTGGCTGGTGTCCATTTATACTATCAACATCCTAATTCACAAGTGAGATGGAATCTGCTGGGCAAAGAGGAGAAAGAGTGAAGAACTTGGAAAGTTAGACTTGCTGTCGGGCTTTAGCAGACGAGAATTTAGGAGCCTGTGCTATGACACTGGAAATAATTGAACATCTACAGTTAAAGTTCCAAACAGAACTGTGTTATGTAGGCTGAGGTCAGAGCTCTTGAGAGCATTCTGTAACTGGATTGTGTGGTATCTCCTGCCCTAGAAGTGATGGAAGGCATTTTAAGAGGAATAAAATATTTATGTTACGGCCTTTTTAGGTCTTTTTATTTCTTTCTGAAGATGTCTACAATAAGTTAGATGAAAGTGCTAATATTTTAAATGGTTTTGCAATAAAAGCTACACTCAGAACCGTTTGGCTGTCCTGATCGTTTTGTTTTTTTGTACTCAAGTAGAGGATTGAGTAGTGTAGTCTTGGCACTAATGACAATGCAGAGTGGTATGCTGAGTCCTATGGAAGTATTTTTAACCCTTGACAGGGTTTCTAAGATTTCTTCCAAGGTATTTCAGAGGAAACTAAATTTTCAGGGACACCGGGGAAACAGTGTGGGAAAGTGCAGTAAAGTTAAATTTTCTGCTGATATATCGAGTATATTCTTGTGAATGGAAAATGTGATGATGATATGGATGAGCTCAGTGCATTGCTGGCCACTTTAACTTCCTGACATAACTGAAGAATGATTTCTTGTTTACGTTGGTCTCTGTAGCAAGCTTAAGGTCATACGCCACTATGTATTTTCTAATAGTGCTCAAGTTTATTACTGGCATGTTTCACTGTGGCTTCAAAATAAGGGGACGGAGATTTCTTACACATTTTGGGTACTTGCATATTAACGCAACCAGATTTTTAACCTCGTGTAGTTCCTAATATTCTCGCAAAACAACTGTTTACCAAACTAAAAAGGGGTGTGTGAAGTCCAATTCACTTTTTGTAGCACTTTGGTTATGACAGAGGAACTGGACTAATGGCCAAAGTCTTCTTCCTTGGTAGCATCTTCCTTTACCATGCTAACTTCATGGAAAATAATAAGAAGAAGCAGGGCAGAATAAAATTATGGCAGATTCCAAGGACGACAAGTGGGTCATTTGCAATAGCAACATATCACCTTCTTTTTCTGGATGTCTTGTATGAGGCACAGCTTGTAAGCTACGGTTCTTACACAAAAAGAAGTAAGTATGCAGAAAACCGATAAAATCTAACATCAGTGGCTTGACTGGAGAAACTAGCTGCAGTGTTTTGAACATCTGATAGGAAGCAAAGACAATTGAGGGGATTTTCAAGTAGAAAAAATGGCAGTATTGCAAAATCATTTCAACATTCTTCATTCGAGGTTTTTGTTTTGGATTACCCTGTCTATTGTAATTGATCCCCAAAGTGAGACTAGCATTGGGGGCATGAAAGAAAGTTAGCAGATGCAAAAGATTTTGCAGTACTGCCATTGTTTCTACTTGAAAATCCCCTCGATTGTCTTTGCTTCCTGTCGGACGTTCTGATGTATGTAAAAGGGCACACACACTGCAGATAGTTTCTCCAGTCAAGCCACCGCAGTCGGTGAAGAAGCAGCGGAAGAAAATGGTGACCGCTTTCCCAAGCCCTCTGTTTACAACCCAGCCTTCCATTAAAACTTAAAAATTTTGACCTTACTTGTAAAATGCAAATTAGACAGACCTTACAGGACAAACCCAAACATCCATTCTTCAATGTTACGTCTGTTATCACAGCATGAAAATCTGGTTGCGATAATATGTAAGAACCACATTTTGTTATTTTTCTTCTTTTGCTGTGCAGCTTCTCAGTACCAGAGGTCCACCAGACAGGTTAATTCCTGATTTTACCATTATATTTAGGCCGATCGAGTACTGAATTTTCTATACAGCTGTTTAGGTGCTGGTAACAGTTGGAAGTGATTGCAACGCCCCTTTCAGTTGTGTCCATTAATGGAGAATTGTAGGGAATTTTGCATAGATCTTTTACAAGCTGAAGTAGGTTTGCTGTGGAGAATTCCCTAAAGATAGTTTCTTTTGGTGGTAGTGGATAGTACCATGAAGCATGACAGAGAAAATGACTGAATTGTGGTCAAATTTAGTCAGGGATGAGGAGATGCAAGGTAGTGTATAATTAAGGGCAGGGATGATAAGGACAAGGTGAAGGATAGTAGAGTCTTTAGTGGGTAGTTTTGCAGTTTGCATCAGTCCATTGGTAGTTACAATGTATACGAAGCCCAAAGCATATCCAGTTTTACTGGTGTAAGTGTACCAGTTAATAGGTAATTGAATTCTCTTAGCAAGAAGACATTTGGTTTGATATTTACCACCCTCAATGGTGGTAGAGTAGTTTCTGTGATCCCTGGGGAACATTGCTGGGGATCTTTAGCTTGCAGTGCGAAAAGTTAAGATTATGAGTTCCAAGTTAAGGTTGTGGGTAATTTGAAGTGAAGTGATGGTATTTCTGACAAATTCAGATATTCTGCCGTAGTTAGTCAAGGGCTTGAAGACACGACAGAAGCTAAACCGTAGTAAAAATATAAAAGGAGTGCTGTCACTGCATTGAAACCAAGTCTCGGTCACTACTCGAGTATTATAAGTTATACTAGGTCCTTAAGTTCGGGTATCTTTCTATTTAGAGTACCATAATGATGATGATTGAGTTTGTTTGCTATGTAGGAATGTCTGTTATGGGGACTCTAGCTAAACAAGGCACTGTCGGGGCTGCAAATGCTTTAGTATGAATGTAGAAGCCATCTTAACCCAGGCCAGTACACACTAGCTCTCCTTAGAATAAATCCAAATAGTTAACCATTGTTGAAGTCAAGTATCTTGTCTTGGTATCTAGGCATCGTTCTTGATGAAAGCAAGATACTACTCAAGGCTAGTGTCCTTTGTACCTCTAAACCATGCATAATAATTTCCATCATGTCTGTGTTGTATAGCTTCTGGATCAAGTGCCTCAGGTCCTTTAGCCTCACTTAGTCTCCAGTAGATCATGCTCATATTTGTCTGGCTTTTAGAGACCTTAGGGACCTTGCAGCATCACAGATTACGGCACTGAACAGATGGCTTATAGTCGTCTTGTTCTTGTCCAGTCTGGTGAACGTGAAGTCTGTATGCCTAACTACAGAGTCACCTATGATTAAAACATTTTTCTGTGTGGAAGCATGCTTAATGGCCTTATGTGTTTAGGCCTCCTTTCCTGGTGACACCTTGGTGAGATGTAAGAATACTGTAGTATGTGTGAGTGGAGGAAGGGTAGGCTTTGTCTTGTGTGTTGGTGGGTTTGATCTTTCTGTGAGTTTTAGGAGGCTCTGAAAGTTTTTCTTTACAGTCCCAACGTAAGGTATGAACCTAGTGATGCATTGTGGCACTGTGATGCTTACCATTAGTGGGTTGATGTGAGTGGTTTACCTCCACGTTTCTTAGTACAACCTGCAGGACATGTTAGTATTTATCAGCTGGTAGAAGCAGTAAACAGTAGGTAAGTATAACGTAGCTGCTACACTGCCTTATAACACCTAATGCAACCAGATAGCTTGAGAGCAGCCATGTTGTCAGAGGGTGGAAGACTAGGTGGAGACTGCTGTAGTAGAGGCTGAAGATTTATAGATGAAGTGTTTACGGAGATATTTTGAAGTAAGGTTACATGGTAGCTAATATAGCTCTGCTTAGTGAAAAGGTACAATTAAGTTTGCCAAGAATGTTGAATAGTGATGATTAGCCTCTTGACTACTACAAGTGTTAGTCTCATAGCAGCTGCACTTGGCTAGGAGTCATTGTCCCTTTGCTCTTTCTGTGACCAGAAGCAAAACAGTAGCACTAATCCCAAGCTGCTTCCTGGGAAATGGGGTCACAGGCTCCTCATCTATCAGTAGTCTCGTCCCAGAAGTTGCTTGGGTTAGTATGCTTGTAGTTTTATCCTGGTAGATTCCCTGGTTAGCATTCATACAGCAACACAGCACAACATGGAGCTAAGCTGCACAGTAGTCCAAAATTAAAACTGTAGATGTTTCCACCAGAACAACAACCAGGCCAATCATGGAAGTCCCACATTCAGTGCTCAGCAGCAGTCAGGAATCAATGTCTGTCTGTCCCTTCTCTCACCAGAAGCAAAGCAGTAGCACTAATCCCAAGCAAGAAGCATATTTCAGGATTTCCATCAACATTCAGTCTAAAGCCATAGTACAGATTACTCACTTGAGCATTCAGACAAAATTCAGGACAGAGCTCGATACCCAGATCATCATTAATATCATTATCCCATTGGCTGCCATTGTGTATCACAGCAGTTAAGAGACAATGCCAGCAGCTTCAGAAGGCAAAACATAATCCTTACAACCAGGAGAGCATCCATAGAATAGTATAGGAAGCCACACAAGAGCAGGAGGGAACAAAACTTAAAAACTGGCTGATCAGTTAGTCAACAGCTACAAATTACAAATGAGATAAGCAAAGACTCAAAATAAAGAAGGAAATAAAGAAACAAAGAAATTAAAGTGGAAGCAGGTTGAATGAAAACAGAGCTAATAGGTTAAGTAGCAAGCAAGTCACCAGCAACTTGTTGCCATTTCTCATTATTATTATTATTATTATTATTATTATTCAATTTTTTGTCCATTTATGAAAAATATCTTCATTTATTAAATATTATACTGCTCATTTTATGCACACTTGCTTCTTGGACATTGTGTATGCTAACAGTAGCTTGTTTAGTTCCATTTTAACATTATTCAACTTTGTTATGAACTGTGTAAAATATGTCTTTTACATTCTTAATTTTCCTGATTAACAGAAAAAGTAGACGGTAAATGTAGAAGACCTAGTGCTTATTTTATTATGTTTGCATACTGAACATGTTCTGCTCTTATAGCACCCCAGTTTTAAAGGGTCCCTATTAATTTGACGAAACTTTAGCTTGTTGAACTACAAAAGATCGGCAACTAAATATCGAAACGTACAAACCACGAACAATCAGCTAAGCAAATTTTTCCCCATGAAAAGAATTTGCTTGGCTGTTACACACAACAAAAACCTTTCAACCTGAATTATGTGGGGGGCTGTGCCCCCCCCCCCCCAACTAAATATACTAACTCCGAGATCAATCCACATCGGGGAAAGAGCAAATTCCCATTAATGACCAAGCAAATTCTTCCCTAAGAAAAAATTTGCTTAGCTGGCCGTTCTCGGTTTGGCTCTTTTGATCTTTAGCTGTCGATCTTTTGTAGTTCGACAAGCTAAAGCTTTGTCAAATTAATAGGGACCCGTTTTAAACACGAGTTAGTTTTTATTATGACTTTCTCTGCCAGTTTGCAAAAAACAAAACAAAAGGCATCCGTAAAATTTTATTTTGTGGGTAATTTCTTGCCAAATATAGTTTTGTTATATAATTGTATCTGTCATAGCTTATTGGTATGATAATTACTACTGCAGTAATTGATAATATTTAAATGAGTTCTTCAAGTATTAAAGCTGATGATGTAACCAGTGATGTGGTATCCTCTGTCATTAGCATTCTATGATCGTTCTGCCTCAGGTTCATGTTGGCCTGTGAGATATCCTTGTTGGGTGGATAGACAAATATTCTGGTTCAGAAATGTACACTTAGAGGAAAGTCTTTTATTAAGTTTTAAGCTTTGTTAAATCATCAACAACCCCCTTTTCCACATATTCTATGTGGGTTCCGAGTGTTGCATCAGCTGTTGCCATTGACCTTTATTTATTTTAGACTGCCAGTCTTCATTTTTTTCTCTTGCTTAAGCTATTTTCAGAGGGTGTTTTTCAGTATTGATTAGGTGTCTTATCTAAAAACATGCACTGTCTGGAGTTGGGGGAGAGGCTACATTCTGGAAGGTAATGCACAATTCTAAAAATCAAGGCTGTACCCCTGGACTTCTGGGGATGTTGCCAGTATGGTGAAAGACTTGCCTGTATGTATTTTGATGTGGAGAAGCTGCAAAACATTCCTGGAAAATAGTTCTTTTTAGCAGTCGTGGAATATGTCACCTCGTTGTTGACTGTCAGTTTACTGTATCCTTCGACATGCAGTTTGGCAGTACTGAGTTAAACTATAATGAAAAATTATTTAATTCAGCTAAATATTAAGTATCTGTTGTTCTCCATCTCCTGTCACCCACATCCCTCCACTTCTTTATTCATTAGAGAGGATAAACCAGAATCTAGGACTGGGCATACTTCATCAGATTACTAGATCCCAGTCAGTTTTTTTTTTTTTTTTTTTTTTGGAAAATAGTATTTTCCTTCACATTCACCACATTGTGTGTATGTGTGATTTGCAGTATTAAGTCCCCTGGAAGTTTACCTCACTTTTCCTGTGCTTATCACTTCTGAAATTTCAGCACCTTAGGGAGTATAAAGGGAATGAAAATTTTTCATTTTGCTTCGATCTTGAAGCAGAATAACTAGTTTTGGTAAAATGGACTTTCCAATCTTGTATTCAACTCCAATTAATTTTTTGGTAGTCAGGTACTTTAGTTTCTTAAACTGCCCTGTTGTTGGAGAACTCTAAAGGAAAACTGCTGCTGTCCATGGGGATAAATCTTCTCACCCCAATCAGAATGAAAATAGTTTTTGCTCAGAGGCATAAGACTACAAGTTGCTAAAAAGTTTCATTCTGCAGTCCTTTGTCTGGTTTCCTGAATTTCCACTTGCAAACTGTGCAACCCTTAATAAGTAATTTAATTAGACAGTGCTTGCAGGTCATCCCAGTAAAGGGACACGTTTGTCCTGTAGGCTTACGTGGTTACAAATGTTGAGTTGTGGGCAGGAAGGGACAGTAAAAGATGATACTGGTGGGAGAGAAACAAGGATATTGCATGAATGGAAAAGTCCATACCTTAAATGGTATAGGTGAAAAGAGGAAAGGGAAGTTTTGTTGAGTTCTTGACTGAAATATAATCTTGTTTGCATTATTTGGTTTGATTTGAGCATTTTTGTTGACATTGATAAATGTGTAAAATCATTTTAAACATTTCTGTTGTATTTCAGGTTTTAATTTTATTGACAGTTAATTTATGGATTTGCTAATATGACTTTATTTTTTAACAGAGGCAGAGCCTCCAATTCTGTTGGCAATGGACAAGGAAGCAGCAGAGAAGTTGAAAGAGGAAATCAAAGCTGAACTAAAACACCTAGAAGACGACATTTCTGAAGGTTTGTCAACCATCTGTTTCTTTCCCATAGTTTACTTTTAGAGCTGTCTGATGATGCAGTGTTATGCTGTATTTTAACTGTCATTTTACTTTCTAATTAAGTATATCAGAAAGCAGGAAGAGGTGCCTCATTCAGTGTAAGGCTTTGTTGAGCGAGTCGGGTGTTAGTCACTCACAACCCAAAGCAGCAGTGTGCAGTTACTATTTGCTGTTAATTCCAGTTGCCCCTCACATATTGCTTTTTTGTCAGTGATGTGGATCATGAGACCATAACCCATGACCATCATGCATTAAAATGGTAGCAGGTGGGATTTATAGGCCCATTCATCACAGTCCTATGTCTGAGATGGGGCGCAGTCAGACATAAGCATGGAGAAGGTTAGCTTGTTTGTGTACAACATCAGTGAAGGGACATCATTATAAAATGGATGGGCAGCATAAGAAGAGGCCTGGGAAGACTGTCAAGTGGGCACAAAATGGCAGTTGAAATATAATTAAACATATAAGCTATTCCAGCTGGGATACAAAAACTATGGGTAGACTGTGGGTTAAGACCAAAGTGGAAGCAATGGGCATTGAGAATGACCTGAAGATAGTGGTGAAGTGCCACAGTGTTCCACAGAGTAAGAAGGCTGTAGCAAAACTCAGCAAGATGGTGGGTTGTATCCAGTAAGAAGTAGACTCTAGATACTCAAAGTTTGTACTTTGTACTGTACAGAGCAATGATGGTGACCTAGCTAGAATAATGCTTATATGGTTACAGCTATGCAGAACCACAGAGACGGGAAGATCTTGTGCAAAGAGGATAAAGCAAAGACAACAGAGTGGTATGTGGAATAAACATATTACGAGAAACTGATGGAGTGGTTAGGACTCTGTAGCCTGGAGACAGAGGGATGGTAGAGGCAGTCTCTGGGTATGTAAGATGTCGTAGGGGGCAGTGAGCAAAGGATGTGTAGCAGGGTGAGGACATCATCTGCAGAGTGAAGGAAACAACTTTAGTCTGAATGTATGGAATGACTTTTTCATTGCAGGGGTGGTGAACGCATGATTTTCCTGAATCCCTAGTGGGCAGTGGGAGTAGGGATGCATTCAACAAAGGCTGGGTACAGGAGGACAGGCAGCAGCACAGTACTAGCTGCATAATATAGGCAGGCTAGATTGTCAAATTGCCTACTTCTGCTGATATAGTTGTAATATTATATGATCATCTTCATGATGATGTCATTTCATCATACAGTCAAACTGCAGTAAAATGCAATCTGTTCATGTTTTTGGTATTGTAGAATCCTAGAATGTGCTGGTACCATTCAGTGTTACTAAATGGTGGAATGGCTTGTGGTTTCCTTCTCAAATGTAAATAGCTATATTCCTTTAGACCATTTGTTACACACAACTGCATATGCATAGTTAGCGCCAACTGCTTCATATTCTAAATGGCTGCCAAAATGTGCAACCCTGTATAGGTAAGGATATTTATTGTAAACCTAATTATGGGTTAATTATACTATTGCTTGAACACTACTTGCTACCATAAATACCTTTGTAAGTGTAAGATTACAAACATTTGCCGTAGTGTCTTTCACTACTGTCTGCTGAATGATGTTGACTTTGACTGCTGAAATTCGTAGTTATGTAAACTTCAACCACAGATTAAGGATGTGGGGAGTATTACTTTCTCTCTTAAACTGTAAAGTATCATACTACTATATGGCAAACCTTTCCTGTTCTTATATATACCTGCCTGACATATGACTTTTCTCTTCTTGGTCATTTGTAATGCATAATAATGCCTTATGACTCAGGGGGGATTGATCCAGTTCCCAAAAATAAAACTAGTAAATAGTTAATATGTTGGTTACCAGACAGAACACACATCAACAAGATGGAGAAATGTCATCAAACAGAAATGGATTGAGGCAACAGCTGTGAAATCCTGCCCGGACCATGTGAAAAAGACCTTATTTCTAGAGGAACACCTAATTTAAAAGTAGAAAAGCAAACGGGTTTAGAAATTTCCTTATAAGTATTTTATTAAAGATTATTGGTGCTTTCATCTGGAAGCAGACTTTGTTTGATCTGATTATCTAATTAAGACAAGTTACAGTAGCTCAATTTCTATGAACATTCAGATGGTTGTACAAAGATGGCACTTTGTGCTTATTTGGGGTTGGTTCAAGGTACAGGCTCTTTTATAGGGAATAGATGTCTGGAGTGCAGCTTGATTTGAATAACATCTGTAGGTGACCAGTAAAAAGAAACTGTCTGAAACTATGCACTTAATGTCATAGGGGATAGCTGCCTGGAGTGTGCAACTAGATTTGAACAATAGCTGTAGGTGACCAATAAGAAACAACCTTAATTATCAATGTCAAGGCCATATTGTATGTTAATTACAGTTTTAAGTTATTCACGTATAGTCACAAGTTTTAATAAATATTTTTTCAAGTTTGAACGGTATACAGAATCTGATTAGTATAGCCTCCTTTTTAGAGAGGTATCACATTAGGGTTTCTTCTTGTGTGCCTCAGTGCTGAGATTATCCTTTATTCATAGGATCTGCTTTTGCAGAGTTTTATGTGTAATAAGAAACAAGTTTACATTTTATTCATAATAAGAAACAAGCTTACATGTTTCACCTCTTTGGCTTGATCGATTAGAAAATTCTTATGATCAGCAATCAGGGCGAGAAATTGAAAAGCAATCAAAACGAATACAAAAATATATATTTTTTATTTTTATTATTTTTTTTATCTAGCAATATCTAGGCAAGCATTGTGGGTCACTTGTGCTCTTGCTGGCATCCCAGTAATGAGAGCCTTTTTGTTACAGCCCTAACCTCACCCCCTGATGATGACATACACACCTGTTTCACTGTAGGGGCTGCCTAATTCTGTCTCAGTCCATGCACACTTGCTCTCTGAAATGCAAGGTAATGGAGCTACCTTTGGCTGCGTGGGCAGCAGCACTGCAAATCATCCCCAGACGTGTGGCTCTTGCTGTCAGTGATATGTGAGACCCTCACCTCACATCACTGGAATGGCAAGGAAAGCAATATTGGAAACCACTTCCCTCCCTCCCATCCCAGAAGAGCTACCAACCATTTTCCCTATCAACCTGTCAGTCTTCCAAGCCACTAATCAATCCTGAGTCACCTGGTTTGTAGTCAAGACTTTATCCCTGTATGCCACCAGACTGGCTATTTATGCTTTTAGCCAGTTTACCTAGTTTCTTAATGAGGGAATAAATTACGCTGTGGATGTTTCTGTGAATATGCTAGACCTGTTGGACAGCACAGTTTTGCTAGCTGGAGATGTAAATCTGCTCATTATGTTTAGTAGTAGACAGTTACTACCTGCAACATTTTAAGACCTGTTTTGATGATGATCTACCTGATAACCTTGAGGTAGCTAATTTTCTGAGAACATGTAAAGATTTTGGTGTTACAAAAGTTGAAGAGTAAGACAGTTTAACTGATTGTAGCACTGAATGAACTGATATAGTATTTGATTACTGGAAAGGAGATAACGGTGAAGTAATATTTCTCATGAAAATTTATTGCATCACAGCAATGGAATAGTAAGTTTGAATTTTTCAGCATTCTGTAATGCATATCCGTGTAGATTTTCTCTTGTCCTAAATTTAGCAGTGTTCTCTTTGTTGTTCCACTGCTTAAGATGTGTTCAACTTTTCATGCATTAGTCCAGAAGAGCATAACTTATGTCCTGTACAACTCATTTCTCCTGTGATGCCCACACAGCTCTTTTCCTTTTCTTTGCATTTATCATTGAAGAGTTCTCTGTTTGATGCACTTGAAAATCTTAGGCTTTTTGGGTAACTACAGTCACAGTATCATGAGCAAGGAACTGGAACAGCACTTTAACTGTTTTAGACAGGACCACAGGACCACAAAATTTAACATCATCCTAAGTGCCAGATCTTCTACCTTTCAGACCATGATAAAAAAGGGAGAAGGTTGAGGCTTTCCTTAACTCTTTGAAGATAGCAGTGGTTGAAGACATCCAGAAGAGGGAGTGCTAAGAGGGCTCATCATGTGATCTCAGAATGGCACTGAATAACAGTAAGAGTTTGAGGGAACTACAAGTCAGACATCAGTCGCATCTGTCTTCTTCCAAGTCCACCCACAGTATGGCCTCCAAGTCATTGTCTTACTGGCTTCCCTTGACCTTGCTGGGGGGGAGTCAAGGTCAAGCTCTTGCCATTCATTAACCAATGACAAGGACACGTGTGAAACATGCATCATAGTATCCATATTAAGGGCTGTATCCTGGCATGCTTGCATGACCTCTGCAGTGGTCATGCATATGATGCTTATACATGTCTCGGTCTTCTTCTGTATAGCAGTTCTTTAGGTTTCTTTGTTCATCATTAGGCCTTCACCCAAGTCCAGCAAGATACTTTAGCCATTCTTGAGGAGACACATTTGGGTCTTCCTGTACTTGTGGAGCCCACAGAGTAGCTCCAAATAGCTCTTTTAATGGGGCATGACTGTGTGGGTGCTAGGATGCATCTTTAGGGAATACAGGCTGATGCCAGTGTTAGACTCTGCACAGACCTCTCCTGTTCTACCACTGCCTTTGGGAGTTCTTCTCCTAGTGGCAGACCCCAGTTGCTCAACTTCCAGTATTTGTCTACCTCAAGCTCAACAGTCATGCATCCTGTGATCACAGTTGTGCCTTTTCGTAGGTAGGGTCGGGAGGGAGCTCCCCATCTCCCTCAGTGTAATGGGAAAGGGATTCGGAGTATTTTGGAGACAAAGGATGACAGTGAGTCGTCATCCTTCTCTCTGTTGCTTCATCCTCAGATGACATGACCTCCACCTTGGGAATCCTCTTGGGTATACAAATTTCTCTTTGGACTGGCCTGTGGCTCATCTGTCTTCACCACAAAAATGGATAACTTTGGGTAATAAGGATGGAAAGTCATAGTCTTTCTAATCTTCACGAACCACTTCCTCAAGCATGCAATATTTGTTCCTTAGAAGGATCAGGTCTGCTACTGGCTCCCAAAAAGCTAGATGTCCTTTGTAAACTGAGTGGAGTGAGATACTGACCATACATCCTACAGCAAAATCCTGCTTGATCTGTCTGGTCCAGCACAGCTCCCAGACACCACAACATCTTTTCACCTTACAATCTGATAAGTAGTTCAAGTGTTTGAAGAGGCTTGTTAAGAGAGTGTTCTCCTTTCCAGTGTTAGCGCTTAGGGTCTGCAGTAATGTGTGCCCCACTTTTCCAGGTTCAAGCCCACCCTAATTGATTAGGCACTATGTAAGCTGGCAGATGTTCCCGACTTTGGTATCTAGGAAGATATGCTAAAGAACTTTAATCACATGGTTCACATATGGTTACAGTCAGCAAGCTCCGCCATTGATCTACATTATAAAATGAAGGAACTGGTTGAGCTCTTGTGCTTCTACACTAAGAAGTATATAGGCACAAGTACAAGTTTTAGACTAGTACATAACACTCTAGTACCCCAAATAGCCATAACAAAATATGGATAGTCACAGTGGGTTACACTGCACTCCTGATCTACCAGACGTCAGTTGGATGCAACCTACATTTTATTTTAAAGCTTATACTCCAAGAATAGTACGTTCTTTGCTGATTTGCAGGACATAAAATGGATAGTCTATTAAGGACTTACACTGCACTTTCCTTGAAATGGCATCCTTCTGTATTAGCAAGCCCTTCTCTCATATAATAAATCTGTATTTTTCTCTTCTGGTATAGTTTCACTGTTCTTTAAACATGGCACCGGCATTCCCTTGCCCAAGAGTCATTCAGCCGGCTGCTGTTGAGTACTACAGAAATATATCAAACCTCAGCACCTTAACCAAAATTTTAGACATTGTCTGTGAGCAGCTGCTGGATTATGCATCCAAATATGGACTTTTAATGGGATCCTAGTATGGAGTTGGAAAGGCATTCAACATCCTTACTGGCCTATTTAGCATAATAGGTTCTAGCTATACAAATATACACAAAGGAATACTTGCTGATGACATTTTTTTACCTCAAGGGAGCTTTTAAAAGAATTGGGTAGTCTGTGTAACTGGTTACGCTCAGATATTATGGGTTAGGAGAAGGCCCATAGTCATATTCATAGATTGTTACTAGGCTAACAAATTACAGACTGCTTGGCTATTTGATGATGAAACAAGCTCTGAACTCAGCACTTCAGTGCTGGTGTATCAGAGGAGTCCATCCTGAGCCCCAGTTCTGTTTTCCATGTTTATTAAAATAAAGGGTTATGATAGGTAAGGCAGTGCATGGAGTCTTATCTACTTCATGTACTGTCAATTACAAAAGGAAAAAAACAAAACAAAATGCAATTTATTTTACTGACTTTGAAAGCCAGTAAAGCACTTAGTGAGTGCTGTCATATAGACAGCAAATAAGAAAAAAGTCAGGGACAGGCCCTAATTTAAATAAGTTACTTACAGACTAACTTCTGGAAACCTCATAGGAAATAGGAGGAAAGATATTCAGGGACTAAAGGAACATCCCTTCCCCTATCTCTGACTGTAACTCCTCCCCCTTATATCTGACTGTAACAAATGCTACACACCTTTGAAAGTACTGTTATGGTTGGGTCTCATACTACAGTATCATGGCGCTCCATATACTACAGTAATATTAGTGACCAGTAAATAGATGCTCTCATTCTCATTAAGGTAGCAAAATGGTTTAGTTCAGTAAAGCTAACAGCTCAAGCTGACTTTTGTAAAGTATGTGGTGGTTAAGTAGAAAGCGACTTTTAAATTCAAGAATATTAGAATGTTTATAGACTTGCACCATAGTGCAAACAAATTAAAGCAGATAAACAGCAACTTATAAATAAAAGCTACAAATGGATAAAAGCAGATGGCAGGGAACAATAAATATGTTGATAATAAATTCCCAGTAAAGTAACACTGAAGTTGGTCAATATCATATGCTTAAAATAATTTAATTTTAAGGGACCTCTTCATTCCTGCCAGCATGGGTCACTCCCTCGATGACCGGTGAAGGAAGTTCAGAGGTATGGACTTTGAAAGCTAAAAGACCAGATGTCTGAGGTCTCTAAACCCACTCTGGACACCTCCAGCAACCTCATGGAAGGGGAACAAGGTGGCCCAACTGAACAGAAGGGGAGAGAAGCAAAATTTCCTTAAGATATTCTTCACTGTGAGTAGATTAGTAGAGAATCATGAATAGGTACTGTGTGTTGTGTTCATGCATATTGCATAAGAAACCTTAAAAGTGTTTAATTTTTTTTTTAAGAAAGACCAATAACAACAGTAAGAAAGAAATTCAGAAATTGCTGTGAGCCTAGAAAAAATGCCATATGTGTTGTTTGCAAGGGCAAATTGTCCTACAGAGACAACAGATGCTTAAATTACTGAAATAAGAACAGTGCCAAAACTGTACAGTTTAGTGAGCTACATGATTTCATTAATAAGATGTAAAAAACTTGTAGTGTAAGAAATAATTAAATGAGGGCATGCCTTTAACAGGAACAGACCTGACCTTAGCAAAGGCTGTGGATGCATGAAGAGAAAGTTAAGTTATTAATGAACAATTAAAGTAATTTACTGGGAAATGTATGAGAAAATGTGAGACAAAACATCAGTGTGTTGCAAAAATAATAAATATGCAAAAGAGAGCCACATGGTGGTGATCTGTGCAAAAATGGAGACTGGAGAAACTAAGGTAATTAAAATTCTAGTCTCCAGTACTAGATGTGGCTATAATCAGAGGATGAAAAAGTTGCCCTGCATGAATGAACTGTGTTGAATATACATTAGAAACATGACATCTTCTGATGTCTGTAAAAGCAAAAACAAGTGGGTTCTAAAGAATTTGCATGTATTGAATGGGAATATGAAGAAATATGAAAATGAGTGGTTTGTATGTAAAACAGATGTGAAAGTTGATGCAGTTAAGTCTGGAAATTCATCAGAAGTACTGTGCATTGGGAAGGAATTCTGAAAATTAATTAAAATAAATGCTGTGGTTAAATTGGACACACCAGGTGCAAGGTGTAATGTTTTGTCAGAAGGCACTTTTAAAGCATTTGTACTAAACTGTATTGAACAGAGAGCTGTGTGCAAATTGTTTATGTATTTTAGTCACTGAGTGGAATTGTCAGATGTTATGTAGTCCAATCTTGCCTACATTCTTATCCTTGGGTTCGGAGACGAACCTCTGCTCAGACTCGGCCATACTCTAGCTCGAAGTCTTCAATTGGCTCGTGGCTAAGAGGCATCCCATGCTGCACTGCTCCCTTTCTCCAGATCGCATTCGCCGCTCGTACAGCTCAGAGATGGTCTCGCTCTTTGCCGTGGCTAAATATAACTTTTTTCTACTTTTTTAGTAGTTTGCTGCTCCAAATGCTATTTTCATAGGTAGTCTCTGTTTTTTGATAAGAAAACTGTTTGTGTAGCCTGTTTGGCTTTTTGTCTTGGTATCCCGTTTGCGTTTCTTCCCTTTTTACAGGCTAGGCCCATTTCAGTTAGAAGACCTAGTCCTCCTTTCTAGTTGTGTGTGTCCCAGTTTCCCTGTGTGTGCTTGTTCTGGTGTTGCCCGTCCCTTTGGGTTAGGGCCTTTTAACTTAAAGAACCTAGTCCTCCCTTGTTTTGTTTGTCATGGCCGTTTAAGTTAGAGGCCCTTTCTTCCCTGTGGTGTTTACTGTTCTAGGACTGTTTAATTCAGAGGCATAGTTCCCGCATTTTTCTGTTGTTGGTGTTGGGTTTATCTTCTGATGTTGTGGGCAGTGTCATACCAATTTGTCTAAGGTTACAAAAGAAAGCAAGCCTTCGGGTTTCAAAAAATGTGATGTGTGGATATAAAATGAATATTACTGATGGGCACTCTGTGTATGTATATTGCTTGGGGGCTATCCATCTCCAAGTATCCTGTGTGTTCTGTCATGCCTTTAGCCCACGCGTTCTTCAAGAGAGGAAGAGCAAACTGATTCTGAAGGGATTACTGAAACCCTCCTTCGAAAAAGACTTGGAGAGGGCTTCCAGTTCTAAGTCCTCTCCATCTAAAGTAGACAAGACCTCTAAATCAAAAAACGCTCTCCGGCTCCGTCAGTTTTATCGGAGCCACCAGAGAAAGTAGCCAAGTCTACTTCCATTGGCTTCGGGGCCAAAGGAAATGGGTGAATTGACCAAGTCAACATCAGCTCCCAAAGGAAATGGGTGAATTGACCAAGTCAACATCAGCTCCCAGTTTCTCGGAGCCGGTGACGGAGATACTTGTTCGTAGCTGGTCTCCAGTTTCTAGACTGGTTTCTCCTTCTCGTAAGTCTCCTTCTGTAGGGAGGTCCAGATCTCTGACCTTATCCTCTAGGTCCTCCAGGACTCTCTCAGACGATGATGTGGACAGAGTGGTACAGAGACTGCTCCAATCACCGGTGTTGGCCAAATTTTTTCGTCTGCAGCCCAATCGGCCCCCAGAGCCTGTCACCCATCCATCCTCGTATGTTCCTCCTCCAAGCCTTTCTCGGCCTTCAGAGCCAGAGTTGTCGGTTCCGTCTGATGCCTTTGCGTCAGCTCTAGTAGTCCATCCTGGCATCTCTGTTCTGATCTCCGCTCTGACCCCGTTGGCTCTGTCTGCAGGGTCCAGGGCATCTACTGGAACGCCCTTTGTGAGAAATTCCGTGTCATCTACTGGAGGGAGAGGTCTCGGGTCGATCTTCTTCGGCTCCGAGCCACCTGCTCGGTGCTTTGGCACGGGTGAGCTTGGACCCTGCCTCGGCTTTGGACCTTACCCTTCGGCTCCGAGGGCTTCCATGGTTGGTCTTTCTTCGGAGCCGGGGGATTAGCTTTTGAGGTCATGCGGAGCATGCTGGCCAGGTCCTCAGCTGCTTCTAATGGCACCGACACTCTACCCCCTCCAGCACCGGTATCAGTTTCTTATCACCCTCCAAGGCCTCAGGATACCTCCATGATTAGCCCCAACTTTCTGAGGTCTCCCCAGAGTGTTTGCCTGAGGAGCCCCCCAGAAAAAGAGTGTGCAGAGGAAGCACATAGACTCCCAGGATGAGTCTATCACTTCGGACACTGACCTCGAGGAGTCAGAGGAGTCCCCCAAGTCGTCCTCTGAAGATCTCTTTCTCAGATATCCTGGAGATCTTGAAGCAGAGAGGCGACTGGCCCTTTAAATCTCCCTCTGAGGAGGAGTCTGTTTTCCTGAAGGCCTTTGGGTCTCCACCCTCTGCCTCTTGGGTTTCTCCCCTGTTCGATGAACTCCTGGATGTTTGTTGAAGGGTGTGGAAAACCCCTGACACTGTGGAACCAGTCCCCAGGAGACTCAACAAGATGTTCATCGTGTTTCACTGTTGAAGTCATTACTCTTGGGTTATCCTGCTGGCAGGCTACCCTCAGTCGGCCAGAATTCCAAAGTCTAGGTCCGGCGTCGGTTGCTGTCGCCTCTTCCCTGACGTCAGTGTGCCAGGGGTATAAAGATGCAACCGACGCCATTTTCTTCAGTCTTTCTTGCCGTGCGGTGCCCGAAGCAAAAGCAGTTTGCAAGTGCCGGTCGGCTGACTCCTGAGATTTTCAAATCCGAATTTCAGAACCAAAGTCTTCATTAAAGCTGAGTACCCCATTGGGGAAACTTTTTTCTTGCTCCAGACCGATGTCAGAAAAAGTTAACAATTGTATTTCTCGTGGGAAGCAAATGCCTCATAAGGATGTTCACTCTTACTGTATTCCTTGCCTAGGCCCTGATCACAACGTTGCTAGCTGTCGGTTTTGTGCTAGATTTAACCAGCACACTAAGCGTCTGTTCGATTTTGCATTTCATTACTTTGGCCGAAGATTTAATCATATAATGCCGTTGGAACAGCCGACAACCGGAGTCTACAAAAAACGCAAGGACAAGAAAAAAATAGGCATCCGAGGTCCAGAACCGATGACATGCTAGGCCAGTTGCCGGTTCTCAGTGAGGCGCTTTCGCAGCCCCTGGCACCCGCTACCTCAGAGCCACAGGCGCTTCTGACTCCCTTGTGGAACCGACTGGGCCTCTGGATACTCAAGGTATTGGACACACTGAAATCATTCCCTCAGATGGGTCCAGAGCCGCTGAGCAGGCATCGGCTTCTGAGGGTGTCTTCAGACCTACACAACTATATATTAAGCCATCTTCAGCTTCAAAGACTAAAGCAGCTCTAAAGACAAAGAAACAAATACAGCATTCTCCTACTCAGACTTCCATGCCTAAAAAACAGATGCTCAAAATGGCCTAAGACCTAATTACTTTGATCAGGGGCTCCCATCCCCCTCCTGATAAGAGGCCTAGGCAAGAGATAGAGTATGATTCCTCTGATCAGGTTTCTATTTTCTCTGATTCCTCTTCTGTACAGGATTATTCCATGCTTCCCTATGAGGATTTTGATGCTGAAGAATCCATTCCTTCAGCCTCTCCTCCTGAGGATTATTCTTTTGGGGAAACCCTGCATACCATGAGGGAGCATTTCCACTGGGAGAGCCAAGATTAATCTGAATCTAAGAAAAGGCTCCGAGACTTTCTGCTACTTCCTCAGCACAGACCCCTTGCTATTCCGCCTGTTGTAGACATTGTAGATGATGTATTTTCAGAGTCCGGCCTGTCTCCTGACTCTTTATCCCCTGCACCTGCTAAGCCAGACAGATACTACAGGGTCCCGGATTCTCATAAATTCCTATATAAAAACCCTTCTGCTAACCCAGAAACTATATCTCAGGGTCCCAAAGGGGTTAAAGCTTCCACTGAAAAAAACCCTGTCCTCTCTGATAGGGATTCTAGGGCTCTAGACAGATGGGGGGAAAAAGTTTACACTTCTGCTACCTTGGCTGTAAGGGCTTTAAATTGTCAGTTTCATATGCTTAAATGTCAGCAATATTTAATGTCACTGCTTAAACAGAAATTGTTGACAAATACTGAATGTTCAGAAAACAAGGAAATGCAGGATTTATTGCATGCAGCTGAACAAGTGGGAAAGCATACTTTGCAATGTGGTTGTGATTCACTGGAGGCCTCTTGCAAGGGCCGCTGTTACAGGTTCTGTTATTAGAAGGCATGCTTGGTTAAAGGAACAGAATCTGCCTGATCATGTTAAAGCAAAATTATTAGATGCACCATTACAGCATGATACTTTGTTTGGTACTAAAGCAGAAGAGGTGTTGAAAAAATGGAGGATAAAGCAAAATCCATGCAGACAGTCAAGGATTTCTTACAGGTACAGCGACCCAGGTTTAGCAGGAACTGGCCTTCAAAAAATTGGTCCTTTCCAGTGTCCGACAGACCACAAAGAGGCAGATATAGGCGTCCCAGAGGCAGATCTCAGCCCCAAGGCTCATACCTCCAAAAGCGGAGAAGACAAATCACAATCTTACAGGAAACAGTCCCAATGACTTTCCTCTGCCAGATCCAAGCACTTTTCTTCTGACAGCCCCCCTTATGGGGAAAACTAGCACTTTTTTCATCAAATTGGCAAATGGTTACCCAAGACAAATGGGTCCTGAACATAGTGTCCCAAGGCTACAGGTTCCATTTTCACACCTACCAAGGTCAAAAGGTATGCCAGACCAATCAATCAATGGGCAGAGGCACAAAAACAAATTACAGCCCTCATGGACATGAAGGCCATTCAGCAAGTACCACAACAAGAGCAGGGGCAAGGATTTTACTCCAGACTTTTCCTAGTGCCCAGAAAGGACAAAACCTGGAGACCAATACTGGACCTGTCCATACTAAATACGTTTCTGGAAGTTCCAAAATTCAAGATGTTGACTCTACAGCAGCTACTGCCCATGCTGGGCAAGAAGGCTTGGCTCGTAACGTTGGACCTAAAAGAGGCATACCTGCATGTCCCAATCGGACAATCTTGCAGAAGATACCTCAGATTCATAGCTGGCTCAATGCATTACCAATTCTCTGCATTGCCCTTTGGCTTATCTACTGCGCCCAGGGTCTTCACAAAATGCCTGGCACCAGTAATTGCATTTTGCAGACAGAGGAATTCAAATATATCCCTACATGGACGACTGCCTAATTCAAGCAGAGAACAAAGACATTCTACTAAAGCATCTGGCGTTTGTAAAAAGATTACTAATTGGCCTAGGGTACACAGTAAATGAAAAGAAATCAAAACTAGTGCCCTCTCAAGGGATAATATTCCTGAGTGCAAGCTTAAATACAACTGCCCAGATGGCTTATCTCACGCCAAACAAACAAAAGCAACTGACTTCTTACTTCAAGAAATTGGCAACAAAAACCCACTTATCTGCAAGAAAAATCCTGCAGGCCTTGGGTTTCATGGCATCCTACATTCTACTAATTCCATATGCCAGACTGCATATGAGGAAATTACAATGGTATCTAAAAAGTGTTTGAACTCAGCATTGCCACTGTCTGGAGACAGTAATTGCACTCATTCCCTGCCTGCAACAGGAGTTTCGATGGTGGGCAGAGCCCTGTCACCACAACAAGGGTCTGCCATTCAGTTTACCCACAGCCAGACAGACACTGACAACGGATGCATCAGATTATGCCTGGGGGGCCCACATGGCAGGAAAATGTATTCAGGGCACATTGCCTGCAAACCAGATGCATCTTCACATCAATCAAAAAGAGATGCTAGCTGTTCAAAATGCCCTGACAGCTTTCAAGGACCTGCTTCATCCAGGACAGCTACTGATAAAGACAGACAATACTACGGCCATGTGGTACATAAACAAGCAGGGAGGTACACATTCCTACCCCCTCTGCAGACAAGCAATGACCTTATGGAACACAGCATTGACAAGTTCACCTGCAAGCACAATTCCTGCCAGGAAAAACAAATACTCTGGCAGAGGAACTAAGCAGAAAACTCCTGGATCCCCACGAATGGAAACTGGATCCACAAGTCTTCAGCATGATAACAAGGAAATGGGAATGCCCAGACATAGATCTATTTGCCTCCCCCTCACAGCTTCCAATTGCAGAGATTTTGCATAAGGTTTTATCACAAGCAAGCATGGAAAGTGGACGCCCTATCCTTCAGCTGGAAAAATCTAACAGTGTATGCCTTTCCTCCACTGCCTGCCCTTCCCAGGGTACTCCAAATGATCAGACAAGAGAAGACAAAAATGATACTGATTGCACCAGACTGGCCACAACAGCACTCGTACCCAATCCTAAAGAGCTTGTCTCAAGGTCCGGCATGGATATTGCCTCAAACTTCTCACTTGCTGACCCAACAAAACAATCGGATCCTGCACAGCCAACTCAGGACCTTAAATCTGGCAGCATGGCGGATAATGTAGCCATTCAGAACACTCCTCTTTCAAAAGCTGTTATGGATGTTATGTTGGAGGCCAGGAGGCCCAGTACCAGAAAATCTTATGCAGAAAAATGGAAGAGATTCTGTGCTTGGAGCCAGAAACAAGGCATTGACGTGTGTACCAAATATCCCTCAGATTTTACAATACCAAACTGAGATGCTGAACAAAGGCCTTTCTTTCCCATCAATTAAGATTCATGCCTCTGCCATTTCAGCCCATTACAATACGGAACCACCTATCTTTTCTCATCCTTTAATAAGGCAGTACCTCAGAGGGGCCAAAAAAATTAGGCCTCCAAGGAGAGCACTAATTCCGGCCTGGGACCTCAATTATGTTTTGGAAAAACTCGCACTGCCTCCTTTCAAGCCAGCATCAACAGCGGATATAAAATTCTTATCCTGGAAAACAGCTCTGCTCCTAGCAATAACCTCTGCAAGACAAGTCTCGGAGTTACAAGCACTCATGGCTGTGGAACCTTTTATCATTTTTCATCCAGACAGGGTTTCTCTGAGGACAAACCCAACATTTATGCCTAAGGTAGTGTCCAGTGTGGCCCTCAACCAAACCATTCACTTGCCTACCTTTTATCCAAATCCACAGAACAAGGGTGAGAAAATTCTGCATTCTTTGGACATACACAGGCAATTACGCTTCTACTTGGACAGAACTAAAGCTTTCAGAAAGACTGAGCAACTTTGTGTCATATGCTGCAGGATCACAAGGAAAGGCTATCTCAAAACAGACTATTTCTGAATGGATAGGCCATTGCATCCATTTCTGCTATTTTCAGTATGGCAAATCAGTGCCTAAGGGCATTAGGCCTCATTCCACCAGAGCAGCAGCCACTTCAGCAGCCTTCCTCAGAGGAGCACTAACCAAAGATATCTTAGAGGCTGCAACTTGGAGTTCAGTGCACACTTTCACAAAGCACTACCACTTACCTATTTACTCTAAGTCCAGAACAGGCTTTGCCACTGCAGTTCTGCAGGGCCTCATAGCCTCTCCTAATCCTATTTAGCCCAGCCACCCATCCTCACCTTTGGGATTCAATCCAAGAGTAATGACTGCAACAGTGAAACACGATGAACATAGTACATTTGTGTACCTACCATAAATGTAGATGTTCGAGTATATTCACTGTTGCAGTCCAGGTTACCCACCCACCACCCCCCTTTTCTTTGCTGGGACTTATCTGCACTTCTCTATCCTATACAACCTATGTGGTGTATTTGCTTGTAGATGAAGGAAATGTTATTTTTGTGCATGCATTTTTATTGGCATATTTTTCAGCCTACCAATTTGGGGGCACCTGACATCTGGGGCAAGAATAACTGAAGAAAATGGTGTCGGCTGCATCTTTATACCCCTGGCGCACTGACGTCAGGGAAGAGGCGACAGCAACCGATGCCGGACCTAGACTTTGGAATTCAGGCCGACTAAGGGTAGCCTGCCAGTAGGATAACCCAAGAGTAATGACTGCAACAGTGAATACACTCTAACATCTACATTTATGGTAGGTACACAACTGTACTTTTCTGTTCTCCCCCACTGACAAGGAATATCTCACAAAGGGCGTTCCAGTAGATGCCATGGTGGTAGCAGCGGCCACCAAGAAGGAACTATCTGAGACTTCATCTACTGTCCATCCCCCTAAAAAGGAGTCAAGGACCATGGACCGGTATGGGAAGCATATGTTTTCTTCAGCGGCCTTTACTCTGCGGTCGCTGAACTATTTGTCACATTTTACACTGCTCCAAAGAGATCTCCTAAAAGAGCTTGGAGAGTCTCTGCAGGGTAACGTTTCTGACGCAGTGGTTCAGAAGGTCAATGCCCAGATGTCTACCCTAAATTCCATTACTAACTCCTCCATGAGGCTGATCTCGCTTGCAGCCGATGGAGCGAGTAGGGCAGCGAGTTCAGGAGTCTCTCTTAGGAGGCACTCCTCGATGCGGCTGTGTAATTTCGCGGAGGCCTTCAAGTCTACGTTCACCAACACCCCATTTGACGGTTCATCTTTGTTGGGAACCAACGTGAAGGATACTCTCACTAGCTGCGACCAGGAAGGAAAAACCCTGTCTGCTGTGGGAGTCCGTTTTTCCATGCCTTCTAGACCTTATTCCAAGGGCCAGAAGGGTGGGAAAATGTGGTTCAAAAAGCCGCAGAGGTTTTTCAAGACGCACAAAGTGATTCCCCCTCCAGAGGCAGGGGAGAGGGGGTGGTAACTCAGGTAGATGCCGCCCTAGAGGCAGAGGAGGCCAACGTAACCAGGGGGGACCATGATTCCTTTTGCGGTTCCTCCTACCAGCGCTCCTGATGGAAGGCCCGACTGTGCTTCTCCAGAGCCAGTCAGGAGTCACATTTTGCTATACCCAGAAGCCTGGCAAGGTATCATTCAGGACGAGTGGGTATTAAAGATAATTTCTGGAGGATATCTTATTCCCTTCTCTTCTCATCCCCCGCCAACCAAGAGAATCCCAGATGTTCCACCCAGTCAAAGGGATTCCACAGCTTCAGAAGTTCAAAAGCTGCTAGCAAAAGGAGCCATCCAGCATGTCCCCTCAGACCAGCTCAGATTAGGTACTTACTCAAGATTCTTTTTGGTGCTGAAAAGAACAGGGACCCGAGACCCATCTTAGATCTCAGTCACTTGAACCTCCATGCAAAAAAGTCCAAGTTCCGAATGGTCACTTAACAGTCTATTCTCCCATTGTTGGGGAAAGAAGTGTGGATGTGCTCCATCGACCTCGAGGATGCTTACTACCATATAAAGATGGACAGGTCATCCAGAAGTAATTTACGCTTCAGGCTTGGAGCCAGTCATTTTTGAGCCCTGCCCTTTGGTCTCACCACAGCCCCCAGGGTGTTCACCAAATGTTTGGCAGTGTTGACGGCTCACTTGAGACATCAGGGATTCCAAGTGTTTCCGTACCTAGACTGGCTCCTGTCTGCCACCTCCAGGCATCTACTACTACAGACCAGGGACGCCACCATTGTGCTGTGTCAATGACTGGGTATCACACTAAACTGGGAAAAGTCTGTCTTGTTGCCCTCTCAGCGTGTCACCTTTATAGGCGCTGAGTTAGACACCGTGCTCATGAGGGCTTTCTTACCACAAGAAAGAATTCAGGTTTTGCAACAAAAGGTCTACTCGTTGCTTCCACCGAAAAAGGTAAAGGCAAAAATGGTTCTCAAATTGTTAGGAACAATGGCTGCCACAATTATGCTAGTCCCTCTTGCAAGACTACATATGAATGAGGCTACTTCAGTGGCTGTTCTTTGCTCAATGGTCCCTACAACACCTTCTGCTTTCCCATCTTATTATAATTACAGACAAGTGCAAGCAGGATCTATGCTGGTGGCTTCAGAACAGCAATCTCAATGTGGGAAAGCCCTTCGTTCCACCTCCTCCAGTTGCCACGGTGACCACGGATGCCTCCCAGATTGGGGGGGGGGCATTATCTCAGCAGGACAGTCCAAGGCACGTGGCAAGAGCATGAGATACATTTGCATATCAATGTCTTGGAGATGAGAGCAGTGCTATTAGCGTTGCAAGCACTCCAGAGCTTTCTTCCTCTCGGGACGATTGCAATCCACTCGGACAACATGTCTGTGGTATATTATCTGAACAAACGGGGAGCCAAGTCGTATCCCTTTTACAGAGAGGCTATTTGAGTGTGGCAGTGAGCAGTGTCTTCCCAATGCTTTCTTGTGGCAACGCACATTCCGGGGAAGTCCACCGTGTTTGCCGACAGGTTGAGCAGAGCTATTCTGATGCCTCACGAGTGGTCCCTGAACAAGCAGGTTGCGGAGCAGATTTTCCGCAGATGGGGTCAGCCTTGCAATTTATTTGCCAGTTCCCTCAATACCAAATGCAGCAGCTACTTCACCCTTATCCCCCCTCAAGGGGAGACACCCAGGGATGCTCTAGTTCACGATTGGCCCTCCTGTCTACTTTATGCCTTCCCATCTGTTCCTCTGATAGCAAAGGTTATTCAGAAAGCACAATTCTTGGGAAGCAGAATGATTCTGATTGCTCCACACTGGCCTTGCCAAATTTGGTTCCCCGTTCTCCTTCTCTATCTCATGGACGATCCCTGGATTCTGGACCCACAGCCAGACCTATTGACTCATATGTCAGGGCAGTTCCATCCCTCTCTTCAGACCCTCCAGTTGACAGCTTGGCTACTCCAGTTCCATCCTTAGTCAGGCTTCTTCATTTTTCTCCGGAAGTAGTTCATATTCTGTCTTCCTCCCATAAGCCTTCGACTAGGAAGATTTATTCCAGTAAATGGAAAAGATTCTCCATCTGGGCTCATGTAAGGCAGATTGACTCTTACACTGCACCAATTTCATCAGTTCTGGAATTTCTCTCCATGCTTTTCAGTCAGGGGTCAGCTGCCGCAACCATTAAAGTTCAGTTAGCGGCTATCTCCACCTTTCATGTTGCTAATGAACCCAGTCTAATGGTGCATAGACTTTGTAAGGCATTTTTAAAGGGTATTATGATGCTTCGGCCCCCAGTCTTTCATCCTGTAATGCCATGGGACCTCAATTTTGTGCTACAGTGTCTCACTTCATCTCCCTTTGAGCCTGCAGCTACTTGTGACTTGAAATATTTGACATGGAAGACCATCTTTTTGGTTGCCATCACTTCAGCTAGGCGAGTCTCTGAGCTCTAAGCTTTGTCAGTTATTCCTCCTTACTTGGTATTTCGCAAGGATAGGGTTTCCCTCAGACCATATCCTTCCTTTATGCCAAAGGTTGCTTCGGTTATTAACCTCAACCAGTCTATTGAGTTGCCTTTGTTTTTCCCAGAATTTTCTAATAAGGCAGAATTCAAATTCCACCAGCTAGATGTTCATAGACAATTGCATTACTATTTACATAGAACAAAGGATCTTAGGAAATCAGATCAGCTATTTGTCTCGTTTTCAGACAATAGACCTGGGTCTCCTGTTTCTAAAGTAACCTTTTCTAAAGTAACCTTATCCAGATGGATCTCTAGTTGTATTTCCTTCATTTATGCCTCAAGCGGTAAGGAATTACCTTTTAAGGTGAAGGCTCATTCTACACGATCAATGTCTACCTCTACGGAATTTCAGGCCAAGATGTCTATGGATAATATTTGTGCTGCGGCTACATAGGCAATCTCCTCACACCTTTATCAGTCACGACAAATTGGATTTGATATCCAGAGGCAGATCTTCCTTTGGTTCCACAGTGCTCAGGAGTATTTTCCACTGGTTCAGGTGCTGGGGATGCCGTCCCACGGGTAAGAATGTAGGCGAGATTGGACTACATAACATCAAGAAGTTATGTACTCACCATAACGTTCGATGTATGTAGTCCATTTCGCCTCACATTCTTACTTACCCTCCCACCTTCCCCCTCCTGGAGAGCCTAGAGGTTAGTTTTGGTTTCAGTACTCCTGTTGTTGTTGGGCTGATTCTTTCTCTCTGTGTTGTGTGCGTGGGGTGTGATTGCCTGAGCTTGCAGCAAACAAGATCTGGGGAAAGGGAGCAGTGCAGCACAGGATACCTCTTAGCCACAAGGCAATCGAAGACTTCGAGCTAGAGTATGGCCGAGTCGGAGCTGAGGTTCGGCTCCGAACCCACAGGTAAGAATGTGAGGTGAGATGGATTATATACATCGAACGTTATGGTGTGTACATAACTTCTTGTTCATCAATCGCTGACATTTGAATTTAAAAATATATACATTTTTCCAACTATAACACTTTATTTCAAATACTTAAAATAAGTAATTGTTTTATATTGAGTTATTCAGCTTGTGTGAAGTTAGAAATTGTAAAACAAATTCACACTGGAAAACCAAAGAATGCATATGAATAGGTTCAGTCACAGTCATACAGAAATGCCAGCTACTAAGCAGAATCACATCAGTGGTATCCACATGGAGAGCATTCCATTTTATGCATAGTTGTTTCAGTGAATGACAACTCATCAAAATTACTCCCTTTCTCAAAAAAGTGATCCTGAAGTTTGTATATTTAAATAAGGGTATGGTAGGCAAATCCACCCAAGCTGGAGGGGGCACATCCCCACATCCAAAAACACTAGATTTGTATCAGTTCAAAGGTAGTAATTTTAATGAACTGCCTTACTCTGTGAGATTACTTCAAGCAAAATGGACCCCCCCACACACACACATAAACGTCTGTTCTGATTTATTTTTCAGACTGGTAGTTTGCCAGGAGAATACCACATAAAAAATATTTATGTAGTGCCACTGATTCAGGCTTCAAAGAAAGTACCAGTAACTCCAGTCAGTAAAACAAAGCAAGAACTAAAGTAAATAAAAAGATGAGGGGTTTTCAAAAGCAGATAAAGCCAAACCAAATGAGTGGATGCTATGGTTGCCATTGTGATGCAACACAAAATTCATTTTGTATTGATTTGACAAGATTTGAAATTTGAATATAATTTTTAAAAGAGAACATTATCCTTTGTTTGATGTTGGAGAAGCATAATCTCAACAAAGCAACAGACTAAGGTTTTTTTTTAACACGATGCAAACCAGGGTAACTGAAGGCTTAGAAGTAAATATAAGTGATGAGCTAGTATTGCAGATCCAGGCACAAGTATAGCATGGCAAGAGGCTGATACACCTGCAGAATATTTTAAGTTAAATAAGAGTACCGTGATCTGAAAGTAAGATACAAACCGTGGAAGGAACATCACACACAGATATGTTAAGCAAATCATATTTAACAAAAAAGCATGAAGACTTGTTAGAAGAACTAGGTATGCATTGGGTATTTCTGCAGTTGTCCGTGATAAAGTGAACAGTAAAATATCAGTGATTTACTGGCACTCACCTTAGAAATGCAGTTACTGGAAAGCTGCTACAGTGAAAAGCTGACCTGAAAAAAAAATTGTCAGGAAGGAGTGAAATTCGTCTTTTAAAGGAAGAAAATTTGTGTCTAGGGCTTAATGTTTAAAGCTAATTAAATGCTACTTTCCAGACAGCTGAGAAGACAGTCAAGTGTACACATGAATAGTGAGAATAGTAAACGACAAAGAGGATGAGTATAATGTTTTGGTCAAGAGTACTAACTTAAAGCAAGTTGTACTGTCTGCACTGCATATACTGTGACTATAATCCAGATGAAGAAAGTACTAGATCATGGTCAAGTTAGCACTGAATTGTTCAGTTTGAACAAAGCCCTGTATTTCATATGTATGGATTATTCCACATTTCTTGAAGTACTGACAAGACACTACAAGTGTAGATGTGATAAGTACATTAATGTCAGCATTCTTGAGGTGGATTTGTCATGTCTGACAATGGTATACAGAATTTGCCAGAAATTTAGAAGAATTGTATAAGTGGGAATTTTGACATATAATGTCCAGTCCATACTATCCTTAGTCTAATAGACAAGTGAAGAGCACTGTCTCAACAATGAACATTTCATGAGAAAAAATATCACCGTTTCTCAGTATGAAAATACTGCACTACAAGGACTCATTCTGTAACCATTTTATCTGAAAATGGGCTGAAGTCTAAAAAGTAGATAATCTACTTATGATGCTGATGCTTGAAAATCAACACAAATTATTTTAAGTGATCAACATAATGTAATTCATGATGTGTGTATATATATATATATATATATATATATATATATATATATATATATGTCTATCCATTTTATCTACGTATGTATGTGTGTGTTTATATGTATGTTTTTTATATATATATATATATATATATATATATATATATGGATCTAGGACTTATGCACGAATGTGCAAAGTCCCGAATCCATAATCACCAAACCTATATTAACGAAAGCGCTTTCATTAATATATGTTAAAAAAAAAAAAAAAAAAAGAAAAAGAAATCTACATTTATGCCCCCCCTACTTTATTATTCTCACTCCAAGACCGCACTACAGTGAGGCGAAGGGAATGTTCCCTTATCCACACCATAGTGCAGTCTCGCAAACAGGCATACTTACGTGAAAGTGCTTCTTCTGTGAAAAGCACTTTCGCGCAAGTATGCCAAACCGGATCTGTACGGATCCCACATACAGATATATATATATATATATATATATATATATATATATATATATATATATATATATATATATATATAGATATATATCCGTATGTATAAACAGTGTTGGTGCAAAAAGTCTGTGGATTCTATTCCCACATCAGGTATCAGGTAGATGGATTGCTGACACTGCAGTGCAGCATAAGGCGGGGGGGGGGGTGCACTCCTGTGTGTCATCCTTTGGATGAGATGTTAAACTGAGGCCCCATCTACTTTGGTTGGTGGTTGCTCAGGTAGATGTGAAAGATCATGGAGGTTAGGCAGTGCTTATTTACTATGACTTGCTTACCATCAAGACACCACAGGTTATGCAGAGATAATCATTCCATGTTCACCTTTCTAGGCATAGGGTATGCCTTTTCTGTCACGATAGTGTGTCCTTCCATTAATAAGAAATCCTTCTGCTGCTGCTACATGATATAAATCAGTAAAAGTAACAGCTTGGTGGAGACAGAAATTTTGTACTAGACTGCTTCTCATAACTTGAAGTTATGAGATAAAGTATTCATTAAAAACAGAGAGTGAAGCTGCTGTAGTGGCTTTGAGGGATAAAGCCTTGACTATGACCCAGGAGTTCTAGATTCAGTTAGCGTCTCGGGTGAATGATGGAGTGACAGTGAGGGATAGGTGTGCCCATTCTGGGACGAGGGTGGTATGTGGGTGTTTCCAGACAAAGATCCCTGATGTGGAGGCTAGGGATGTCTCCAGAGCAAGTGTGGTCAGAGGGGAGCAGAGGGCTTAGCTGAGCTGCCTTGGAGATGAAGTCATACATCACAGATCCCACATTGCAAACACCTCCAGGACTGTTGCCTACTGCCACAAAGAAGGTGGGTGTGGGGGGGGACAGGGAAGCCCAAAGTAAAATTCCCTCCCCAGACAGAAGCTCAGAAGCTCAGATGTGCCGAGCCCTGTTGCCTGCGATCCGTGACCTGCCCCAGTGATTTCTGGAATAAATTGGGGGTGGGGTGGGATGTAGTAATGAAAGAAGGGTGAGAGAAAAAAATGGAGAGTGATATTTGGTAACAGATTCTGTTTGAAGATTTGTGTACATACGTGGAATGGGTTGTGGGCAGTGCTAATACAATAAATATAAAACTACAGTTGTAACTAAAGTGCTAGTAATACTTTTGAAAGTGAATATACTTGTTAAAATGGAAAAGGAACCTCCAAGTCATCTGATTGTAATAAAACTGACAGTAAAACCATGCATCTTTAACGTATTTTTCCAGATCTTTTTGTCCTCACATCTGCCTGACAATTAAGTCCTATTCCTAGTCACCCTCTTGACCACTTTTTTCCACACATTAATCTGGCTTATCACCACACATCTACATTTTGGAGAGGGAGTACATCTCCTCCCTTTGAGAGGGAGATACTTTCTTGGTAATCCATACTTGTACCCAGATTTGGGGCAAGATTCAAGTGCTGAATGAGGCCATTCTCTGTAGCAGGTATGTGATTTTTTTTCTCATTGTGATCCTAACCCCTTGCATTCTGGCTGCCGCAAGCATTCTCACTAAAGTAAGGCCCTACCATGCTCTTCATACATATGTTTTCACACTAGTATTTAATAGGCTGTTGACCAAGCACAGGATTTGGCAGAGCCAGATGTACATCTCTGACCACTTTGCTACCTGCTGAACACCAAGAGGTGTCAGCAGAGGGGTAAGTTAGATTATCTTTCCTCACCACAGGATGGGTCACCCAACATTTCCTATCCTAGTTGCTCCAGCACCTGACTTAAGGTCAGCAGTTTATTCTTCTGCAAGATGGATCTGGCTGCAAGTCATGCACCTTTTTCAGCTGCATATGGCACTAACAGGTGCGTAGAAGACATTAAATATAACTGAATACTAACATGTGACCTCAGGATTTAAACAGTGATTGGCATTGCAGCTACATTTATGTATAATAAAAAAGTAATCTAAAAACATTTATTAACACAATTTCATGTTTAGGATATTTAAAATAGATTATTAATGTACTTTTAATTGCTGAAATTGTAATTGTGCAAGTATGTTGCAATTAAATTTGTTGACCAATAATATTTGTACATAGACATTTATTGGAAGACTGGATAGAGACAGTATTACTGAAGCAATGAGTAAGAATTTTCAAGAACTTAAATAACTGTTAACATTCAGGTCTAGTGTGCTGAAGTCCTTGAGGCCATGAACAGTCAAACTTGACTAAACAGCATCAACAAAATACTGGAAACAATATGAGCTCTAGTACAGAGACAAAACAGTAGAAAGATGGAGTCCCAAGTATGCTTCATGTGACCGGAATGGAGCCAGACAGGGGTATGTGGTATTGAGTATTTATGACTAGTTTGGCAACATATGGGTTGGGAATGGTTCAGTTAGCTTAGTACTAATCTATAAACCTATGAGAAACACTATTGTTTACATTGCTGTATGTAGCTACATTTGTTAGAAGAAGGCATAGCAAAAGAGAGATGTGTAGAAAAAAATAATTCAATACCTTGTGTAAACACGATAGATTTTGACCAAGTTTGTAATTTATTTATTTAGTGGTTTAGAAGATGTTCCCATAAGTATGCTAAATGACAATTATACAAATAGATTCCCGTATGTAGAACCCAAATGGCAGTGTTTGCTAGGATCAAATATGGAAGGTGGTGCTGTAGTGTGTCCTGTTGAATTTAGACTGAGGCTTAGTGGGAATAAAAGAAGGATTTGTTTAATCTGCTTGATTTTGGTTGGTTTGTCTTGATTAAATTATGTATGCTGTGCTTTTGAATGATAGAAACTTTTCTGCACTTTGAAAACAGATAACATAAGACTTTAAAGCCCGTTCTATACAGTAAAGTTAATTTCATGGTTGTAATGAAGATAACTTTTTTGTTCAAAAATACATTAAATGAAAAAGTACCTTTTAAACTAAGCTTGTGGGGGTGAGGTGAAGTTCGTATTACTAGTGATGAAGGTACAGGGGATACAAAAGGAAAATAAGAGACTAGGATGCAGTTAAAGGGATAGTGGAAAGCAGTCACTGGAAAGTGACGCGGCAGATTGGCAGGCACCTGTCAAAATGTCAGTAGTGATTTGTAACGCATAGAAGGGAGACAACTCTAGGATAAAAGAAATAAGGGATACGTTGGATAAGCCTGGGATATGTTTGTGCTTATCGGGCAGAAAGAGCAAGGTGGGGTTGGTGCTTTTGATTCTTGCAGAGATAAACTAAACTGCAGAGGAGATTGGTAAAGGTAGAGAATAAAATAGTCCGACACCGCAGCTAACCAACACTTTTCAGGGCTGTGCAGTATTGCAGTGCATGGCTGGGTTCTCCTAGATGACTAACCAACACTTGGGGATGTCACAGCATATGCTGACATCCGACAGCAGGTTTAACCATACAGTATGTTCCTGTTGGATATTCTGCCTTTCAGTGTCTTGTTACTGTGTAAGAAGCTCTTACCCATTGCACTGTGCCTGACTGAACACAGAGTTTTGTAAAACATTTAGGGGTTGGTTCAGCCAGCTAATAACAGGTGATATTCTTCGTGTTTCACTGTTGCAGTCATAACTGTAGGGTGTTCCTGCCGGCAGGCAGCCCAAGGTCGGCCAGAATCCCAAAGTCTGGGTCTGGCGTCGGCTGTACAAACTAATACCCTGACGTCAGTACGCTCTGGTACATAGCCCTCTGCCGACGCCATCTTCTCCAGTCTTTCTTGCCGTGCGGTGGAAAGCAGCTCGCAAGTTGTTGGTTGGCGATTTTCGAACAGCGTATTTGATTGTTGTCGGTCCGAAGTTTTTCTTCTCTTCTCTTCTCAAAGCTAAGTACCCCGTTGGGGAATCTTTTTCTTGTTCCTCCGATGTCAGAAAAAGTTAATAATTGTATAGCGTGTGGAAAACAGATACCTCATAAAGATTTCCACTCTTACTGTCTACCTTGCTTAGGCCCTGACCACGACGTTTCTTGTTGTCGGTTCTGTGCCAGGTTCAATTCTCGCACTATTAAGCTTTTAGATGCCCCTGTTAAGCATGATGTTTTATTTGGATCTAAGGCTGAGGAGGTTATTAAAAAGATGGAAGAAAAGGCAAAATCTATGCAGACTGTGAAAGATTTCTTACAAGTTCAGCCTCCTAGATTTTCCAGGAATTGGCCCTCCAAAAATTGGTCCTTTCCCACATCTGACAGGCCTCAAAGGGGAAGATATAGACGCCTCCAGAGGTCGTTGTCAAGCTCAGGCCTCTTACAGATCCAGACAATGGACTGCTTCTTCACCTAGAAGGGGAGAAGACAGATCCCAATCTCAAAGGAAACAGATTCAATGACTCTCTCGGTTGGGCTACAGGACCTCCTTACCTGGATGCCCCTCTCGGAGGAAAGCTTTCTCTTTTTTACAGAAATTGGGCTCATATTACCCAGGACAAATGGGTATTGGACGTGATTTTAAGAGGCTACAAGTTCCATTTTCATACTCTGCCAAGGGTTATCGGTTGGCCAGATCTGCCAAAACATCAATGGTCAGAGGCCTTAAATCAAGTGGATGCTCTACTGGCCATGAGAGCCATAGAGCCTGTTCCTCTCTCAGAAATGGGAAAAGGCTTTTACTCAAGACTGTTTCTGGTTCCAAGAAAACAAAACTCATGGAGACCTATTCTGGACCTTTCAGTGTTAAACACCTTTTTGGAAATTCCAAAATTCAAGATGCTTACTCTGCAACAACTGATTCCAATGCTCTCCCAGGACGCTTGGATGGTGACATTGGACCTAAAGGAGGCCTACTTACACATTCCCATCAGGCAGGAACGCAGGAAATTCCTCAGATTCAAGGCAGGCTCGAGGCACTTTCAATTCTCTGTACTGCCCTTTGGTTTATCTACTGCGCCCAGGGTTTTTACCAAGTGCCTGGCCCCAGTAGTGGCTTATTGCAGACTTCAGGGGATTCAGATTTACCCCTATTTGGACGACTGCCTTATTCAGGCAGACAGCAAGGATCTTTCACTTCAACATCTGGATTTTGTTCAACGTCTTCTCTTCCTACTGGGATTCTCTGTGAACATAAAAAAGTCACAGTTGATCCCTTCTCAACAAATGATATTTTTGGGAGCCCGCCTAAATACAACCTTACAAAGGGCCTTCCTCACTCCAGAAAAACAAATACAGCTGGCTTCAATTTTCAAAACCTTGGCAATTTTAACTCGGCTCACTGCAAGGAAATTCCTGCAGGCTCTGGGCTACATGGCTTCATGCATTCTGTTAATCCCAAATGCAAGGCTTCATATGAGAAAGCTTCAATGGTATCTGAAAAGTGTATGGTCACAGCATTACCACGATCTGGACACTATGATTCCTCTGATCCCCTGCCTCCAGAAGGAGTTCCTTTGGTGGTCCAGGATGTGTGCTTTAAACTAAGGAAAGCCTTTTCGTCTACCTCAACCTTCTCAAATCATAACCACGGATGCCTCGGATTATGCTTGGGGAGCACATTTTGTAAACAATTGCCAGCAGGGGACCTGGACAAAGAATCATCTTCACTGGCACATCAATCTGAAGGAAATGTTGGCAGTTCAAAATGCTCTTCTAGCCTTCAAGAACCTTTTGCAACCAGGGCCTCTTCTAATTCGTACAGACAACACCACAGTCATGTGGTACATAAACAAGCAGGGGGGCTCTCATTCTTACCCCCTTTGCAGACTAGCTATGGCTTTATGGGACACAGCTCTAAGTCTGAATCTGCATCTTCAGGCTCAATTCATTCCAGGAAAGCAGAATCTCTTAGCAGACAGCCTAAGCAGAAACATTTCGGATCCTCACGAATGGATGCTAGACACCAATTTATTCAACAGGATAACTGCAGTTTGGGGATGTCCCCAGATAGATCTGTTTGCATCCCATCTCAATCATCAGCTGCCTCTCTTTTGCACCAGGTCCTTCCACAAAACAGCTTGGAAAGTGGATGCCCTGTCATTCAGTTGGAGGAACCTTTCGGGGTATGCCTTCCCTCCTCTTCCTCTTCTTCCTCGGGTATTACTGAAAATAAAACAGGACAAGCCCAAGTTCATCATCTTGATTGCTCCAAATTGGCCTCGACAGTTTTGGTATCCAACTTTACAGCATCTGTTCTTGGAACCTCCTTGGATCCTTCCTCTGTACCCTTCTCTTCTGTCCCAGCATCAGGGTCAGATGCTACACCCTCATCTCAAGACCCTTTGCCTGGCAGCTTGGCTCTTCAAGGGAATTTGATTTCTTCTAAGCTCCCCCAACAAGTTTTGGATGTTCTTCTAGAAGCTAGACGGCCTAGCACTAGGAAATCCTATGCCTCTAAATGGAAAAGATTTTGTCTTTGGATGCAGGACCGAGGCTTTAACCCTTTTGTGCCTGATCTCTCATCTATTTTGCTTTACCTTTCAGACCTTTTGTCTAAAGGCCTTTCATTTTCTTCTATTAAGATTCATGCTTCTGCTATATCTGCTCATTTCGATACTGATCCTCCTGTTTTTTCTCACCCATTGGTGAGACAGTTCTTGAGAGGAGCTAAGAATTTGAGGTCTCCCAGGACCCCTCCTGTCCCTGCCTGGGATCTTAACTATGTTTTGGAAAAACTCACTTTGCCTCCTTTTGAGCCTGCTGCGGCTTCTGATATTAAGTTTTTGTCGTGGAAGACAGTTCTTTTGTTAGCATTGACTTCTGCCAGAAGGGTTTCAGAGTTGCAAGCTCTCATGGCTGTGGAACCATACCTCATTTTCCATCAAGACAGAGTATCCTTGAGGACCAATCCTACTTTCATGCCTAAGGTGATTTCGAAAGTTGCTTTAAATCAGACAATTCACCTTCCTACCTTCTTAACTAATCTGCAAAATAAAGGGGAAAGGATTTTGCATTCATTGGACATACACAGGCAGTTACGATTTTACTTGGACAAGACTAAAGAGTTCAGAAAATCTAACCAATTGTTTGTTTCTTTTGCCTCCAGTTCTCTTGGAAAGGCTATTTCCAAATAAACTATTTCTAAATGGATTGTTTATGGAATAAGATTTTGTTACACTCATCATGGGAAACGGTTTCCAGGTACTGTGAGAAGTCATTCTACTAGAGCAGCTGCCACTTCTGCAGCTTTTCTCAGAGGAGTTCCTACCAAGGATATCTTGGAAGCTGCCACTTGGAGCTCTGTGCATACCTTTTCCAAGCACTACAATCTCCCTTTGTATTCTAAGACCAGGGCAGGTTTTGCCTCTGCTGTTTTGCAGGGCCTTCTTGCTGCCCCTTCTTCTATCTAAGCCTCCTCCCTTTCTCCACTGCTTTGGGATTCCACCCTACAGTTATGACTGCAACAGTGAAACACGAAGAACATAGTACAGTTGTGTACACCTACCATAAATGTAGATGTTCGAGTGTCTTCACTGTTGCAGTCGGTGTTTCCCTCCCTCCTACCCCCTCTTTTTTTCTCTTTTATGGTGTATTTGTGTTTCCTTGTTGGACTCATTTTGGTTTATTGGGGATTTCTGACATCTGGGGCAAGAAAGGCTGGAGAAAATGGCGTCGGCTGAGGGCTATGTACCAGAGCGTACTGACGTCAGGGTATTAGTTTGTACAGCCGACGCCGGACCCAGACTTTGGGATTCTGGCCGACCTCGGGCTGCCTGCCGGCAGGAACACCCTACAGTTATGACTGCAACAGTGAAGACACTCGAACATCTACATTTATGGTAGGTGTACACAACTGTACTTTCTCAGTGTCAGCTGTAAGAAGAGGATAATGTGGCTGGTGTGTATGCAAGCATGTGAAAATAACTGTTTCTCCTGTAGTTGTCTGCAAATCATGCCGCTCTTGTCTGTTTACCAGCCATGAATCTCTTCATAACAGAATTGATCACTGAAGTGCAGATTTTAGGCAGCTCACTGTAATGTGGTGCAATTACACAACATATAACAACAAATCTACACAGTTTGAGTACACCTCCACTTTATGAATTTTACCTTCCAGACCTAAAAACCACAGTGGGATGCAATCCACTTTCTTTTTTGTACACTGCTGATATGATATTGCATTTTGGTTAAGGACAGCCGGTAGCACTTTGTTTTACAAATTTCTCACTAGTTGGCTTTGTAGTGGACACTGTACTGCCTCTGGTATTTATTACAGTGCCTTTTAATAAGTATGGCTAACAGAAAACTGCCATACTGCACAGATGTGTGGATGCTAGTGGTGAAAACTTAAGATTAATACATTAAGAAATTATTTTTCTATGCTGCTGATGAGAATACTTTATTATATAAGGTACAGACTCCCTGGTCTCTCATTTTATCTGGTCAGATCCAAGTTGACGGCATTAGACATCTACTGTTCTCTCAATAACAGTTCAAATCCAGACTAGGTATGACATGATTTCAATTTTCAGCATTGTTTTTATCTCTGGCATTGCACAGTTAATTTAAACAGTAAAAGATTATGTAGAAAAATAAACCACCAGGAATCACAGATCTCTTGTGGCAGCAGTATAACTGAATGTACTCTGATCTTTCTGAAGCTTCATTGTGGATCAATAAACAGAGACTTTTGAGCCAGGAAAAGTGAAGAGCAGTTAGCACCGTAAGGCTAGGGGGATTATTTCTTCTTCATTTTTACATGTTGTGTTGTTGTGTCTTTCGGCTTATCCCGCTTAGGGGTCGCCACAGTGGAACTCCGGTCCGCTAATGTTTGGTAGTGGATTTTTACGTGCCAAGTTACCAGCCCTGATGCACAACCTTCAACGAAGGCACGCCCATTCATGCATGCCTCCACACAGAAGACGCTCTAGCTGAGAATCAAACGGGACAACGTCTTGCTGTGAGGCGACAACGCTACCACAGCACCACTACCGTAAGTAGTTTAGAGGCAGATAGGATTAAGTCGGTCACAGTTCTTGCTCTCTGGATTGTTAAAGTCTCACTTCAACTTCTGTAAAACAACTGGGTTTTAAAAACTGTGATTTCATGTTTTGGAACAAGGTGTTACAATCGTTCTTCTAAATTCTGTGTGACTTATTTTTTTTCTGGGTACAACAGACTGTATAAAAATAATCCTTTTTGTGGCATCTTGTACAAAGTACTAACATACTAGATGATAAGGACATTCTATTTGGTGGGATAATCAGAAAACATAAATCAAGTTGTCCGTGTCTTCCTACTGTTTTTCTTTTTTTCTTTTTTTTTATAAGTAGTACTCTATTCTGTGGAGGTTATACCCTGTATAGCTAGGAAGCAGGAAAGACAGTTTGGCTAATTTTGCTTGCAGTAATATGGACACTTGATAATAGCCAAAAAAAAAAAAAAAACACAAGGTTAGTGCTTGTGAATATGGGTTTTGAAACTATGAATCTCATTTTGATGTTGTTGTGCTCAAACCTTTACAAGGATTTTATGCCCTCATGCAGCAATTACAAGGATTCTTTGCCCTTTGTGGACTTACTGCATGAGGGCATTATTGAAAGGAAACTTTTATAAATAACTATGCCAGTAATTCCAGTGCAAGTTGAAAAGCATGTGGCAAAGATCTGCAGTGCAAACAGCTGTTTACTTTTCTCACTGCCTGTTTAACTACATTGGACTTGGTGCAAAAGTTGATAGTGAATGGAAAAATATAATTTGTTTTTTAAAAGCGCTATTATTATTAAATAGACTCAGCAGTTTACATGAACAAAACACAAGTATTTTACATTTGCCTGATGATTTAAAAGGTAGTTGTTATAGTTCTCAGTGAAAAACTGTCATCAGTTAGTAAAATAAAATGGTCTTCCACCAAAATAAACAGATTATGCTATTTTAACTAACAAATATCATGAAATGTTTTATGATAACAGACATCAGTGTTCTTTGTGTTGTGCACTGTTGCAGTGGTGGTAACTTTGGTCTTCTGCTACAGAAGGCCCAACATCTGCTCCTCCAACACTTCCCCAGATCTACTTTGCCACCGTTTGTAACTGCAGCTCAGTCTTTGGCTCCACGTGACATTTTCATTTTCAAAGAGTTAGCAAAGTATTATTGGTAAGATCTTTTCTTTCCTTACCCTTGTAGAGTCGTTTGTATATGTTCTGGTAGTTTTGGGTAGTGTTCAGTGTTTGGTAGTTAGTATAGTTTGCTCTACTTTAGCTCCTTTTTCCTTGTTTATCATTAGGCTCTTTGCTGTTTTTCCCTTTAGTGTTAGTGTGCTGTAGTAAGGTTGCTAAATGGATAAGGGTTTTAAGAAACGTGTTTCCTACAGGCACAATTTGCCCTTCCAGGATGCACACCCAAAATGCATGCATTGTTTGGGTCTAGGACATCTTGATTCGGGATGCTCCATTTGTGAGAGCTTCAGCTCACACACACTCAGTGAGCATAAGGTCAAGCTTGTTTTAAAAGGGCTTTTATCATCTGCCTTATCTGTTCTGCTTCTGTGTTGTCTTCTAGGGTGGCTTCTCCCTGTGCTCCCAAGACTGGGTCAGAGAAGTCCTGGCTGCGAGACTCCAATCAGACCAAATTGGAGTGTAAGTGGCCCTCTTCTTTGGCCTCCACCTGTGGAACTGATCACTTGGGATCCTCAGGTCTGAAGGTCCCCCTGACTTTCATCTTCCCCAGCAGCATTGGCTCCAACCCCTCGGAGCCGATTGCCTTCAGTGCCTAAATCAGGCAATATAGCCTCTCCAGCTCCTAGCATTTCCAAGCCCTTTCCTGGTTAAAAGGGGCTCTCTTTGGTAGGATGGCTTCTCCATTTTCTCCTTGCACTCCTCCTGTTCAGTTGCCAGAGTCTTCATCATCTCTGCACCAGTTCAGGACCTCTCTGTCTAGGAGACTGCATGCAGAGTCCTATTCCCATAGACCCTCCAAGCCATCCTTGGGGGCTTTGTCCAGTAATTGAAGTCAGTTTGCAGCATCAAAACTAATGATCTGGAGCAGCAGCTGATGAGGCCTTTTTTGCAGGCACAGATGCAGTTAGGCCTTATCCCCTTGGATCCGGGTCCAGCACTGGGACCCTTGGCTCCTTCAGTTTAGTTTCCTCTCTTGGCCTCTTTGGATCGTAGGTCTTTGGGTTTGGCTGAGTTTCCACCCTCTGGATTGGATCTGACGGCTTGGCCATCTTCATCTCCATCGTGTTCCTTGATAGCCTCAACTCTGACTTATTCAAGGCCTTCAGGACCAAAGAGACCTGGCATCAAAGCTAGAGTTTCTGGGTTGGGGTCAACCAGTCGCTGCTTTGGGATCATCAGTCCCTCTTGGAACTTCAGCTTTAGACCACTTGGCTCTGATCTCAAAGTCAGGTCTAGTTGTGGCTCCCTCAGCTTTGGGGCTGTCTTCAGTACCTTTGGGTTCTGGGACCCTTGAACCCAGCAGGCTTGAGAGGATGTTCTGTTCTCCAGAGAAAAGTCAGATGTCTCCAACCCGCACTCCCTTCCAGTTTTCATCTGTTCCTCTGGCCAGTCATCAGTCTGCTCCAGGACAGTCTGCTTCAGCTAGCCTCCAGTCTTTGCTGGGGCTTCCCATGCAGTCTTTGGTGGGACTTCCCAACTCTTCCCCCTCCTCTCCAGCTTCATCAGAATGGGAGGATTTGGTGAAGAGAAAGTACAAGAGGAAGCATTTGGATTCCTCAGAAGAGCCTGTCATTGAAAGTACTGACCTTGAGGAAGGAGAGTGCTCCCCCAAGTCCTTGCATGATGGTGCTTCCTGTGGCAGTTTTCTGGAGAGGGGACTTCAGTTGTTCAACCTCCGTGCTTGCTCCAACAGAGTCAGTTTTTCTGGATGCTTTTGGCATAGGCCTTTCCTGCCTTGGGTGGTTCCCTGTCTGGATGCCCTTATAGACCTGGTATCCCAGAGGGCATCGAAGGAACCTGAGTCATCCCTAAAAAGCCAGACAAAATTATCTCCTCTCCAAGACAGGCCTCATTGGAGTAAGGGTCTGGACATTGATGCCATTGTGGCGGCAACCAGCAAGAAGGAGATCTTGGAGATTCACCCCCCCAAACAGGGAAACGGGGAATCTCAGGTGCTGGATTGTTTATGAAAGTGATCCTATGCCTCTTCCATCTTTGCTTTGAGGACACTTTACTTCTCACACTTGACAAGGCTTCAACAGAACCTAGTATCCAAAGTGTCAAGTACCCTGAAGACACAGCAGTCTCTGTATACATGCAAAAAAACTGCAGACTGAGTTTTCCACCTTGGTTTCCATCACCAGTGTTTCATCTCTAAAGTGGCTGATGGAGCTCTAGAGCTACAGGCTCCAGAATTGCAATGAGGCACCATGCCTAGATGTGATTGTGCAACTTTGCACATTTCTTCAAAGTGTCCTTCATCAGTGCCCCTTTTGACAGGTCCTCCCTGTTTGGCCCAAGTTTATAGACACTTTGAGGAATGAACAAGATGGGAAGATTCTGTACACTGTCACAGTACGCTTTTCTACCCCCTAGCAAACCTTTTCTAGGAATCAGAAAGAGGATAATCATATCTTTTTCAGGAAGTTACAGTTCTCTTCCCAGGATGCTCCTCCAGAGGGTTCTTCCCAAGGGGAAGGGGAATCATAATGGATGCCACTTGCAGGGCAGAGGCAGTCCGCAGAATCAGGGATTTCACTGGGCTTTTTCTGGTGTGCCCTTTCAGTGATCCTAAAGGATTCCCTGACTGCTGTTCTCTGAAGGCAGTTGGGGGTCATCTAGCTCTCTCTCTTTCTCTTCAAAAGCTTGGGAGGCCATCACCTCAGATGCCTGGGTGTTGAGAGTAGTATCCAAAGGTTATTTCATCTCCTTTCTAGAAGTTCCAAACTGTCACCCAAAATGTGTCCCAGATGTTCCCCCCATCAGAGACTATGCAGTGGCATAAAATCTGCTCACAAATCAAGTCATTCAGGAGGTCCCACCAGACCAGATAGGATCCAAGGTCTATTCCACATTCATTTTAGTCCCAAAGAAAACAAAGGACCTCAGACCAGTTTTGGATTTAAGGAAGCTAAATCAGTTCATCAAAAAGACCAAGTTCTGGATGATCACAGTGTAGTCCATCTTACCTCTTCTGAGGAAGGATTATTGGATGTGCTTGACAGACCTCAGGGACACATCATATCAAGATAGATCAAGGTTCCCTGAGGTTCCTTTGCTTCTGGCTGGCAGCCCATCATTATCAGTTCAAGACCCTGCCATTTGGTCTCACCACTGCCCCCCCAGGTGTTTACCCAATGCATGTCAGTGGTTGCAGCCCGACTCTGTCTTTCCTTAAATACTTGGCTGCTAACCGTCTCCACAAAGGCGTCATTGGTCTCAGCCAGGGACTCCTTAATCTAACTATGCAACAATTTAAACATTACAGTAAACTATCCAAAATCGACCCTTCGGGCTGTAGAAGTCCTGGAGTGTATAGGGTGTCATTTAGTCATGGTATGTCCAATTGTAAGGCTGCCGAACTCCAGAGTTTTCAGTCTCTGAATTCAGGCCCTGTCACTGTATGCGACTCCAAAACCTCTGGCTCACAAACTTGTGAAGCTTCTGGGTCATATGGCAGCATCTATTGGACTGGTCTCTCTAGCTAGATATCACGAAGGCCCTGTAATGGACTCTGACTGGTCCCTCCTAAGTCATCCTTTTGATTTCTCCATACAGCTGAAGAGTGTGTGTCATGAGCAGATTCAGTGATGACTATAGTCTCCCTTGGTAACCAAAATGAGGCCAGGTGAAATTACTTCTCCTTCAGTCACAGTCTCCACTGATGCTTCCCCTATAGGGTGGGGGGTTAGCTTTTCTACTATCAAAGTTCAATTAGCAGCCATTTTTAATTTTCACATCGGTCGAGATAGTATGCCCTTGGCTTCTCTTAAGATAGCCAAGGCTTTTCTCAAAGATGCTTTCTACTTTGCCCTCCAGTACGGGATCTGGTCGCTCCATGGGATGTGCCTTTTGTTCTACAGGCTCAAGCTGGTCCCCTGTTTGAACCTTCAGCCTCCTGAGATTTGATGATTTTGTCTTGGAAAACCATGTTTCTGGTGGTGATTATCTCAGCGAAAAGGGTCTCAGTTGCAAGCACATAATTCTTCACCCCCTTATTTAGTGTTCCATGAAGACAAGGTTTCTTTCTGTAGAAACCTTTCCTTTGGAGAATGACCTTTACAGTTCCATTCATCTTTGAATGTTTTTTCCAATAAAGGCGAATATCTTTTATATTGTTTGGATCTGCATAGGCAATTAAGATTCTATCTAGACCGTACCAAGTCTTTCAGGAAATCTAGTCAGTTTGTCTCCTTTTCAGAATCCAGGCTGGCTGTCCTGTATCTGCAGTACCATTATCTAGGTGGCTGTCTGAGTGTATTTTGTTTTCATATTCCTTGAAAGGTAAGACTTTTTTACACAAGCCTAAAGGTCATGCAATGAGGGCTGTAGCTACCTCCACAGTTTTTCTTTCTAGAGTGCCTATGGATGGTATTTGTGCAACTGCTACTTGGCTGTGTCACCATACTTTTGTTTTGCATTATAAGTCGGACATTCAATCTAAGTTCAGGGCTTCTTTTGTCTCCGCTGTGTTGTCAATATCCTTTCTTTGTTTCTCCCTAGGAATTTTCATGGCTGGGGACTCTGTCCCACAGGTTGAATCCAGACAGAGCAGACAACATCAGATAAGAAAATTATGTACTCACCATAATGATAGATCCATGTTGTCTGTCTCTGGTTCAACCTCCCCACCCTCCTGTCCTCAGCCTTTTTGCTGACATGGCAATTTTTTCCTCCTGTGATAACTGGACATTTGGTGGTTGTTTTTTCATCTTTTTTGGAGTTGCGCATTTCCCTTGGGTTGCCTCCTTCCAAGTTGTGGGAGGTATATTTTTTGTTTGGATATGTTTTTATCATCATGTTTTTCCTCATGGGGCAAGCTAGATCTGGTGAGTTGATGGAAGAGTGGGGAGTTATAGATAAGGAAGCTGGAGCCAAAACAGGTTTAACACTTTTGAATTGGCTGGTGTTGTATTTGAGTCAGATCCAAAATCCCACAGGTTGAACCAGATGGTGACAGGCACCACAGATCTGTCATTATGGCGAGTACATAACTTTCATTTTTGGAAATATGTACAATGGGAAGATAAGAAGCAAAACAAGCATTTTGACTGGAAGAAAAAGATTGTTTGCCTTTTTGGGATTACTGAGAGATGAAAGGGAAAATTTGAACATTGGATCCCAAACACAGAGTAAGCCACAGATAGTCGAATGTATAATGGAGTCAGTATCAGTCCAGGGGGAGAAAACATTTTTTTAAGTGGCAGAGCATATAAACGATTAATGGAAATCAAAATAGTAACAGATGCAAGTGTTAAAACATCATTGAGAAAATACTTTACATAAAGAATATACATGATAGAAGATGCCCAGGCAAGTCACTAAACCAGGCAATTCAGAATTTTTCGGTTGGAAGTATCTACACAAATATTTTTACACACTTCCATCTGTAAATGAAAAATGCTGTAGTTATAATACAAGGTAGAGGGGAATTTGTGAACATATTGTTAAGGAATGGAGAGAATTGAGAGACTTTCATTGAGAGTTGCAAAACTGCATAACTAGCATGTCAGAAGAAGAAGTGAAGTTAACTAAGGCAGTGAGGCTTTTAAGCTGGAGGAAAATGAGACAGCCAATCCAGGCAAAAGGGGGTTAAAAGGGGTCAGAATGGAGAGATGATGAAGTCAGCAAGAAAATAGTATAGTTGGAACTGAATTCATCCTGAAGTCTTGGTGAGTAGCTTCCTGAGGTGGACACTGACTTTACAAAATATCACCAAGACGATTATATAGACTGTATTCTGTATAGTATTTATCATGGACAGAAGTAGGTTAAAAAAATAAAAAAGACATCTGGGTGCAGAAATCCCAGGATAAAAAGTAATCAGTCCTGGTATGCACACTGGTACCAGGACTGGAAAGATGACAGTGTAGAATACTCAATGCACAGAAACATTCCTGCAGTGGGGTTAGGCCAGGCTCAGAAGGAAGATGCCCCCCCCCCCGTCGTAGAAGGAAGTAGTAGTCTACAAAAAAACACAAAAACTGACAGGCTGAAAACAGAGCCTTAAAAACAATACAGTGTACTGAGGATAAGGAAGAAATTCTGTATCTTTACTATTATGCAAGAAGCCCAGAATTTTCAGATAGAAGATATTCAAAAATATTAGGAGAAAAAATAGATGAAAAGATAATACTTGTGTGAAGATTGGGAAAGATGGGCGAAGGCTGCCACCCTAGTCAAATAGAATTTGATACATAATTCTATCATTTGCGTATATAAATGTAAAATACTGGCTTGTGTTCTTAAATGAAAGAAAACACTGTAAAATGTGAACTTCAAGATGGTTGTAACATTGCCATCTGCTGTAAGGAAAACTAAGTCAAGCATTTCAAATGTCCTTCGAAGTTAAAATTTTCTAAATAGTGGTGCCGAAGTGGCTGGCTGAACACATTCTTTCTATTGTTCTAACTTAAGGAATAATTGCTAGAGTGTACATGTGAAATGTCTTTTATTGTTTTAGTTTCCTGAGCAGGTGTTAGCTTGCTAAATAATGCAGTTTGTTGGCCTGGGAACTCCAGACTAATTGTCAAAATGATGTAATGTGTATACTGGGAAAACCTAAGTGTCAAAATGATGTAATTTGGGAGGGCCTAGCAAAGATGTTTCTTAGTGAGTTTAAAAACTATTGTTCAGAGAGAGACTGTGAGTATTTTGATCTTGATATCAAACTTATCAGCACTCTGTCTGTTCTCTTATGTAAGTAGTGTCTTAGAAATATGTTTTCTTGTAGTAATAGCTAGTAACTTAGAAGAAAGTTAGACAAGTGTTTTTCTGTTATATCAGAACCATAGCCGGCTTTAGGCACCAGCGAACCCCCCTCTGGGTGGGGGGGGGCCCTGGTGGGGGGGGCAAAACCACTGCAATATGTTATCTTGTTATTTGTTAACATGTCTCCTAAACCACAAAGCTAAAGCTAAGCAGCAAGCTAATTAATATATAAAACAAGTAAAAATAACAATATTATTTATTATTTATCAAAATCAAAAGATCTTTATTAGTAGTTACAAATATATGTTATAAGCAGAGCTTTACAATTTCATTAATTTTTTTAATTTTAAAAATAAGACTGCCCCTCTGGCCCCCCTGTTGGTGGACATCCTCTTCACCTCTTCAATTATTACCAGCCTTAGGTACCTCCAATAGCTGTGGCTACAGGGGCCCCAGGGCAATCATATCATGCTGTGCTGTGTGTGGCCAAAAATTGGTTGGGGAAAAATGAAATGAAAAAAAAAAATTATTTAATTTTACATTTTTAACCTAACCTGAACTAACCTGTGACCCTGCTATGACAAAGCTGTAATGAAATGATGCAAAGTAAGTAGTAAACAAGATCAACCCAGAGATCAGCAACCGAGTGTAAGAGTGTAAACAGAAGCTTTCTTCTACAATGCTTCTTTTCTTTTCTTTTTTTTTTCTTTTTTCTACTTTATTACTAAATACTTACTTACTACTATAACTCTCACTGATGCTATTGCTGAATAATGATCAAATTTAAATAAAAAAAATAAATAAATAAAGAACAAAAAAAAAACATTAAAAATTCTAAAATAAGTTACTAGACTAACACAAGTTACTATCACATTGCATTTTTGAAACATTTTTTTTAGACAATAAACTGAAAAAATGAAATGTGGAATTAAAAAATTGAAGCAAAAAAATCAAAAAATCTCAGGAGATCAGGGATAGAAATCAGTAATGATTTACTACTCAGTGAGGTAACTACTAAATGAGGAAAAAAAAAAATGACTTATTCCTGCTGCTGTTTGATGACTGCTAAACACCACCACTGACTGTGTGTATTATACTAAATTGTACAAAATATGCTGAAAAATAAAAGTGTGTGTGTGTGTGTGTGTGTGTGTGTGTGTGTGTGTGTGTGTGTGTGTGTGTGTGTGTGTGTGTTGTGTGTGTGTGTGTGTGTGTCAAATATCATACATATATGGGGATCAATATCAATTCTAGAAATTATCAATAAAATAAAAGATAAAAAAATTAAAAGATAGTAGTTGAAAAAAGAAAAAAAGAAAAAAAATACATAATACAGAGCAGATCTCTCAGACTTCCTCCTCCTTGGGGATCTGGTGGCCTCCATAAACACTGTGTAAATGGGGATAAAAGGGATCCTTTAAACATCTTTTGACTGTGAAAACCTTAAAGCTGTTTTTTGGTGAGGAAAAAAAGAATGAAAAATATGCTTTCATTTCTGATTGCACTCTATAGCTATGAGCTGCCCTCAACCAGAAATATTCTAAACCATCCCTAAATAGATGTTTGTGTCAAAACCAAATATTCTAAACCATCCTGCTCAGATGTTTGTGTACATATGTTTCTGTGTATGTGTGTGGGGGTGGGAATTGTGTAGTCATCCATCCCTTTCTTTGTATATCTCTCTGCAGTGTACTGCCTGTGTAAGACTTTGGCTCAATACATGGCTTTGTACTGCCTGGTTTCAGCAACAATAATACATAGCATTTATTTTCACTTTCCTCATTTTGTAGTTGGAATATGTAGGCACATACTGGTTTTGCACATTGAATACATGAAGAAATGTATGTAGGTTGTGCTAGTCATGTATGCTACCCAGTGGTACATTGAATACATGACATGAGTACATTGAGATTGGGAGGGGGAGTGTCTGCCAGGTTTAAGGGTTACATAGGCAGTGACTGTCTTTTGGAGGATTGACTGATTAATTTATTTTTTGAATTGCTTTGCTTTTCTATTGTGAACTTTGTGCTAATTTTTTTTTAAAATTTTGATTTTAAATTTTTGACTTTTTTTTTTTTTTAAATTTTTTGATTTTTTTTTTAAATGCTTTATAAAAAGAAAACTTAACTTGAACTCTTTTTCTTACAACCTTTCTTTTTGTTTTTATTTGTTCTAATTTTTATTTAGAAAAAAAGAGCATTTAAAAGAATTGCATTATTGATATATTGAATGGCTTTTGAATATCTTGATTAAAAAATATATTTTATTCTTTTTCCTGTTATTTAATTGTCTTGATCAAAAAAATCAATTGAAAAAAAAAAAAAAAAAAAAAAAAAAAATTGAAAAAAAGAAATAAAAATTAAAAACAATTTATAAAAAAAAAAGAGAAAAAAAAAAAAAAAATAAAAAAAAAAAAAAATAAAGAAAAAAAAAAGTGAAAAAGAATAAAAAAAAAGCTAAAAAAAAAAAGATTGGAAAAAAGAATGGAAACAGAAAAGGAAGGGACACAAGGATGGAAACCAAAGGGGAGCACTGGACATTGTAAGGGAGCTCTGGACAATGTTGTTTTAATTCCTGATGTGTGCACATAGTGTGTACATCAGTACCACAGTATGTTGTTGGGTACAGGCCTGTTTGTATGTAGTGTAAGTGTGTCTCTGTGTCTTGGTACTAAATGAAGTATTGTGAAGTAGTAAGGTGGTCATTGTATGTACAGGTCCAGTGTAATAGCAGAGGCTAACTAAGCTAGCAGTAACACTGGCTAAAAAAAGGCCACCTGACCCTGACGAGGGTGAGTGATCAGAACTTTCCTATTGTATTGTTTTAAGTTTTTGTGTGATCTCTGAACTCTTAGATAACATTGTGATGTAGTAGTATTGTCTTGTGTTTTTAATTATTTATTATTAAATATTTTTAAAAACCTTTACCTGCACCTGGTTTGTGTAGAGATAAGTAAGCTCTAGAGTACATTGCATATTTATAGAGTTTATTGTAATAAGCCACTCTAATAAGCCTTAGACTGTATAGTCACATTACCAGTTAGATAATAATATTGCACAGTAATAAGTGGACACCCTTTTAAGGGCCTTTGGGTAGCTGATATGTATTAGCTGGTGGTGGCAGGAATTACTACCGTATGGGTCTGGGTAAAGGGACACCGCTGGAGAATCTGTGTCAGCCTTTCCCAGGAGTGTCTGTGAAGTTGTATAAATATTTATCTCAAAGTGTGTGTGGTGTGCCAGCTACCTGGGCAGGGACACACAGCACTGGTGGGACAGAGAGGGTACTGAAGGTTAGCTTGCCAGCTAGGCTGAGATGTGGACCATATATCTGTGCCAGTGGGGAGTCTTATTGGGGACCTGGAGAGCAAGGGAGCAACCAGCCCCAGACTGACTGTGATCTCTGTGTGCACTTAAGGGAAATTGTACTTTACTGTGTGTATTTGTTATCCTTTCCTCTTATATGAGACACCCTCCCTGGTGGTATTGGTGAGGATTGAGGCTCCTTGATTGCTGGGCCAGGGCACGGTTGTCACAACTTGAACAAGAAAAGCGGTCAAATGCAAATGTGTTAATACAACACATCTATGAAAAACATTACATAGGCAAAGGCACCTTGGGCCATTTGGAAAAAGAAGCGACTAAGGAAGTGCAAAAATATAAAGAACAAAACCCAGAGATTTTTGAAAGGTATAAAAAAGAAATATGGACATGGGAAAGAAAGATCTGATATGGTGCAATATTTATGTGAAGTATAAAGCCAAACTAATCAATACAAAAAAGCAGCTCCAAAGATATTTGAAGGGAAATATAGACAAAAGCACCCATATGTGGAAAATTTCACAGTACAAAAAGTGAAGTCACAAAAAGGGAATGAAGAGCAGAGGATTAATAAAGTTGAAGTTAAAGAAATAGAAGCTGAAGTTATGGAATATCTGTGAAGTGAAGGATTTAGTGTAGAAAGTCTAACACAGGTTGTCACAACATGATGAAACAGTTAATCCCCAAAGTAAGGGAAAGCAGGAGACATCTGAAGAAATATGGACATGGGAAAGAAAAAGAGATTTAATGTGGTACAATATTTATGAAAAGGAAAAAGCAAAACTAACCAGTACAAAAAATGCAGCGCCAAAGATATTTGAAGAGAAATATTGGCAAAGGCATCCAGATATGGAAAATTTCACAAATACAAAAAAAAAAATAAGAAAACAAAGGGGGAAAGTAGAAAAGAGGATTAGTAATGGCAAAGTTAAAGAAATAGAAACTAAAGTTATGGATTACCTGCAAAGTGAAGGTAATCTCACAGCATGATGGAACAATGACTCTCCAAATTAAGGAGAAACAGGTGGAACAGGAAACATCTGATCACTTGCCACATAAATATACTCTGGAGCCTTCAGTAGGAAACCAGTACAAAAGTTAAGTTGGAGTTGCACAGCAAGTGAAGGAGCAGGCAACAGTGTCATCTCTTGACACAATGCTGTGGAGTGATAGGCCAGTGTGTTCCCATATGAAAGACACAGGATGCAGCAGAAGCGAATATATCACAGGAAGGCGTTTTGCAACTTCCTGTAGAATGGCTGCAAGAAAAAGGAAACAAAGACTGTGCCTTCATTTTAGAGGAAAATTATCTAAGGGAGGACTTGCTTGATTTAATAGAGATGGATAGACATGTTGAGATCAATGAAAGAAATAAGATTACAGAAGGTCAATAAGACCCAAAATGTTAGAAGTCAGATAAAACGAATGAAAACAGTAATCAAGACTTTTAACAGAAGTTCATGTGATGTGACAGAAATATATTGGATATATTACTGTGCAGTTGAATTAATAACAGATAGTCTTGCCACAAAAGTACAGGGCAATCATCTCTGTGTCACTGCTGGACAGAGGCATAGCAAACTAATGGGTATAGTATTCTCATCCTAAGGGGTGGTGAAAGCCACACACACTCTGGCTAGGCTTATAAATGCCCTAGGGCAGATAGCCTAGTATGAACCTATGAATAAGGGAAAGGAAGGGAAGAAATAAAATGCCATCATGGAAGTATCAAATGGAGAAAACTAAAAAGCGATTACGACAAGAAGTGTCACTGTTAGAGCATAGAAGAGGGAACCGATCAACAAAAATACTTAGACATGATAAAAGCAATGTGCAGTATTAGAACAAACCATGATCTATCATATACTATTGCAAAGAATAAACTATGTCAGCACAGGGAAAAAAAAACTTAGAAAATATGCAGATAAAAGCAATGTGCAGTATTAGAACAAACCATGATCTATCATATACTATTGCAAAGAATAAACTATGTCAGCACAGGGAAAAAAAACTTAGAAAATATGCAGATAAATATAAAGAAAAGTACAAAATAAGCAATTCACTGATGACCCAAAAAGGTTTTATAAAGGCATGGAAAATGAAGCAAAATGAATAGAAACCCCACAAAAAAAGAAATAGACACATTTTGGAGAAATATCTGTGAAGACCCTGTGGAACATAACAAAGATTCTGAATGGATAAGAAGTTCAAATGTGCAGGATATGAATTGGGATGAAGTACCTGCCAGAGAAATTGAAATGAAGAAAAGCTCCTAATTGGAAACCCCCAGGCCAGGCGTATGTACCTTTAAGTAGCATTTCCAGATGAAGCACATATAAATACAGAGCACGTGCAGGCAGGAGTGCCATTTTGAGAGAACAGCCAGAGTGTTAACATGTATGAGTGCAGTAGTCAGTTTGTTTATAAGTTTAAGTTTAAATTACAAAGCCTCATTTCTGATGTTTGTGTGTAATAAAGCTGCTTGAACAGAACCTACGAATGTTCGTCTGTTTTATCCTGACCAGACGAGTGACCTGGTGTTGGAACCAGGATTAGAAGAGCTACTTCTATGATCCATGAGGTACAGAGTTGAAGGTGAAGGCAGACTAAGTAGGTCTGAGTGAAACGGAGCACAAACAAATGAAAAATGGCCAGAAATGAGCTAAAGGTAAAGAAAACTGCACAAATGATTTATTTGGCAAAGAAAATGAAATGGCGCATTTATAAGGCAGAAAATGTGTTATTGGTCAAACGAGTAGCAAAAAAAATATTAAGTAAACGAAAGGCACAAACTGCATTATTAATTAAACAAAATGTTCCAAAACCATGATATTTGATGAAACTAGCAAAACTGTTCGTGTGGGGCTCCGAATTATCTTTGCTTTGCATAAGAATCATGTTGAAAGTAAAAAGAGCACAAGGAAAGTATAATAAACATGATTATTTAACATTTGTTTACTGAGAAAGTCCAACTTGGAATAAAGCCAATTTTCAGCAGTGGCCCAAGGAGAAATGCTCCAGATGCATGTCTTTGTAATGTGTGAAGAAACCTGGAATACCCGGAGAAAACCTGCATGAACGCAGGGAGGACATGCAGACTGATACGAGATTAAAAGGGCATAATGAGTACAATAAATTGCAAAGCGACTGCATGTTTTTTAGTAAAAGACTGTGTTTGGGCAGAAACTTCTATTTTTGCATTGATTAAAGCCATTCAAAGCATAACTAGAGTTGTTCGAAGTATCTCAGTGTGCGCAAAGTGTTGGCAGAATGTGTGTTTTATTATGATGCGATTATTTCAGAGAGTTTGCTGTCTGCAAAGTACAGTTATATTGCAATGTGCACTCAAAGTACAGCCATTTCAAACAGTTTTTTATGCTGTTTGCATTATTCGCAGAAAGCCGCCATTTCAGTGATTTCATAAATTACAGCCATTTTGAAAGGTTCTTATGCTGTGTAGAGTTTATTTGCAAAGTGCATTTATCTCCAAGTGTTTCTTACTCTGAGCTTCTTCCATTGTGTACAGTTTATTTGCAAAGTATAGTCATTTCAAAGTATTTCTCACACTGATGAGTAGTTTCGTAACGTACAATGATTTCAAAGTGTTCTTGTGCTGCGGAGACTTGTTTGGCAAAGTGCAGTTATTTCAAAGAGTTTGTTGTGCTGTTGGGCATAATTACAAGTACTGGCATAAAGTTCTGGCATATATATAAATGTATGTGTGCATGTTTGTACATGATTTCAAGTACCTTCACTACTGTGTGTTGATATGACAGAGGCATTTCACAGACCAATTCCACTTGTGTTTGATCGTAATATAGCAGAAAATTTGGGAATATTCGAGCAGAAATACAATATTTTCATACAAGCAGCTTTTTCTGACAAAGATGCACGTACAAGGGCATTCATTTTGCTTAACTTAGCTGGGTCAGAAGCCATTGAAAGAGAGCATTAATTTGTGTATGCACCAGAAGTATATGCAGGAGAAGGGGCAAACCATCATACTGTGGTACCGGATGAATCAAGAGAGTACCCTGAGTGTTTAAAACGTAAATTTAGATAACTGTGCAACCCCCAGACAAATGTTATATTAGAGAGGCAATTGTTTTACACAAGAGACTAAAAGCCAGATGAAACTTTTGCAGTTTATCTTACTGACTTGAGAAATCAGGCCAAAACTTGCAGATTTGGTGAATTGAAATATGAGTTGTTAAAGGACAGGCATGTGTGTGGTGTTAATAGTGCTGCAGTGAGAAAGATTTTGCTTTGTGACAATGATTTAACATTAAGCAAAGCCACAGAGATTTGTCAAATCCATGAGCTCACAGAAAGGCGCACAAATATGCTTACAAGTGATAAGAGCGTAGTTTCAACAGATTCTAGAGCAAACATAGACAGCATGCAACACGTAGCAAGCAGAAACAGGCCTAAGCACATGACAGCAGCAACCTCCGTGGGTGTGAGAGGGAAGACCCAGAGCGTTCTAGCAAGTTCCAAGACTAGTTTAGTTAAAGGAGCATGCTTAGTACAGTATGAGTGAGTCAGCAAAATCCAATTCAAGTCTTATTGTTAACTGTTGTAATTGTGGTGCTAACCATGAGTCTAAAAGAGAGAAGTGCTTAGCATTTTGTCAGCAATGCCACAAGTGAAAAAAGTGGAATAATTTTCAAAAGTTTTATAAATCAAGCAAACCTCATTCAGTTATTAATAAAGGTCAATTAAAAAAGCAAGTTGATGATATAGAAAGCTGCAACCCTACTTTCTATGTAGATGGTGCATCAGTGGTCAGGGAAAAGGTTAATGCAGTAGATTTTTTGGCAAAGAATTAAGTATTTTGTACTGTCCTGATCAATGGTAAACACACAGAGCTCAAAGTAGACACTGGTTCAAAGTATAATGTAATGTAAGCAGAAACATTTTCTAAAGTGAGGGCTGATGAGCAACTTAATTTGGTCAATTGTGCGAAGCTTGTTGCTTATGAAGGCGAAGAAATTCAAACCGAAGGCTCAGTAATGCTTTCATGTTGTTTGACTGGGAACGGTTACAGCTTGCAATTTTATGTAGTCCAAAGACCTGTGCAGTCATTATTAGGTCTGAGAGACAGTTTGAGAATGAAACTGCTTTCTTTTACCAAAGAAGTCCATCATGTAAGCACATGTCCAGTTCCATCTTCAGGGACACTATTTTCTCAGAGTATTCTGATATTTTCCATGAAAAGCTAGGCAAACTTCCAGTTGTGTACTCCATGAAGTTAGACCCAGAGGTCAGTCCAGTGGTCAGACCAGCAAGGAGACTTCCAATAGCTATGCAGGACAAAGTCAATGTCCAGTTAGATTAAATGGTGCAGCAAGGTGTGATTTGCCCAGTCACAGAACCAACTGAGTAGGTATCGTCCATGGTAGCTGCTCATAAGAAAAATTCAGATGAAATCAGACTATGCATTGATCCAAGAGACTTAAACAAGGCATTAAAAAGACCTCATCATCCTATGCGTACAGTCGAGGAGATTCCAGCCCTCATGCCAAATGCCACTGTTTTTTCTGTCTTAGATGCAAAGAGTTAATTTTGGCAAGTAATGCTTGATCACAAATCTTAACTACTGACTATATTCAGTACCTCATTTGGTAGATACAGATTCCTCAGGATGCCTTTTGGAATAAATTCTGCCAGTGAAGTCTTTCAGTGTACAATGGAGCAAATTTTTTCAGGTTATCCATGTACAATAATAGGCAATGATTTACTAGTTGGAGATAATGGTGAAGCAGAGCATGACAGAAACTTAAGGAAAGTTCTGGACAGAGCGCGTGAAGTCAATTTAAAGCTCAATCCTCTGAAATGCAAATTCAGACTACCAGTCGTTACTTATGTAGGTCATTTATTTACTAGTACAGGCTTACGACCACATCCTTCTAAGCAAGAAGCCATTCTTGAGTTGCCAGCTCCAGACCATGTCTGAGCATTACAGTGTTTTCTTGGTATTGTTAACTATTTGGGCAAATTTATCCCTGACTTTAGAGTTGTCAGCACCTTTAAGAGAGCTGACACACACAAATGTTGCATGGTCATGGTTAGAACAACACCAGAGAGCATTTGATGACCAGAAACAGCAAATTGCTTACCCCACCTAAATTAAGATACTGCGATGTCCACAAACTAGTAGTTCTTTCCTGTGATGCTTCAAGGTTTGGTCTTGGTGCAGTTATTTTTCAGGAGGGCAGACCTGTTGCCTATGCATCTAGAACTCTTGCCCAAACTGATATGCGGTATGCTCAAGTTGAGAAGGAACTTTTGGCAATTGTGTTTGCCTGCTCGAAGTTCCATGATTATATTCATGTCCGAGCTATTCAGATAAAAACTGACCGTCAACATCTAGTCACTATTTTAAAGAAGCCTATGCATTCAGCTCCAGCAAGACTGAAAAGAATGATGCTCAAATTGCAAAAGTACAATTTCAAAATGGTCTATACAAGGGGTAAACTTCTTTATCTAGCTGATACCTTATTCAGATCGCCCAGAAATACTACAGAACAGCCTGATGCAGAGAATTTTGACTTTGATGTCATGGAAATGCATAATTTTTCTACCACGAGACTTGATGAGCTGAGAGATCATGCAAAGACTGATCCAATTTTGCAAAAGCTCAACCACTTCATCAATGTAGGATAGCCATCAAAGCAATCATGTATACCGCCAGAAGTACAACCTTACTTTCCTTACAGAGATGAGATGCTAATGGAAGATGGTATCTTTTTTAAAGGTTCAAAAGTTATTGTTCCTATTTCCTTACAACATGAATACATTCAGATTTTGCATAGTGGCCACCCAGGTTCCGATTCTGCCAAAATAAGGGTGAGAGGACTAGTATTTTGGCCTTCTCTAGCAAAAGACATTGATAAAGGGCTTTCTTCTTGTTCAGTGTGCAACAGTACTAAGCCGCATTTGCAAAAAGAGCCACTTCAGCTAAGCCAAATTCCTTAACTACCTTGGTCAACAGTACCAACTGACATATTTGAGTAGAACAGTCAACATTATTTACTGTTGGCAGACTCTTATTCAAAGTGGTTGAGATCGATTTGCTACCTAACCTAATGTCCAATGCTGTTATTACTAAGATGAAATGTCATTTCTCAGTCCATGGTAGTCCACACAAAGGTATTTGACAATGGTTCTCAGTTTACCAGTCAGTTGTTTCAGAGATTTGCTAAAGAGTGGGACTTTATCCATGTTGCTAGCAGTCCTGAATGTCCGCAGTTAAATGACCTTGCTGAACATGCAGTACAGACTGCAAAGCAATTACTGGAGAGGTCAAAGCATGACAGTACAGATATCTTCTTGAATTTACTTGGCTCGCTTGCTGAGAGATTTTTATCTAGGCAAACAAGAACAACCTTGTCTATCAGTTGTAGTTTGTTTGTGCCTAATGGTAAAAACAACAGAGCAATCAAAGCCCAACTTTTTAAAAAGCGTTCTTCTCAGAAGTCCAGCTATGACAAAACAAGCCGATTTCTTCATCCATTAAAAGGAGGAGAGACAGTGAGGATGCAAATGGCTTTGATCGAATTGGTCAAGTGAGAGGTGTATGTACCGAGCCAAGATCCTAATTAGTGGAATCTGGGAGTATAGAATACAGGAGAAACCGCAAACATCTTCCTGTATCAGAAATTATATCGCAGCATCGTACCTGTAATACAGACTCTAGATCTCAGAGCAACCCAGGCAATGTTCGTACCAAAGAACGTTGTCGCAGTATCCATTTCCTTTCCTGATGATGTCCCAGATGTCCCCAAAGATGAACATTCCTTGAAGACGGTCCCCGTTGCTAGATCCAATTCTGACTTTTATATTACATGGTCAGGTCGTATTTCTAGACCTACTGTAAAATACACAGCAACTTGGACATAATTGTTTTATACGTGTCGAATTTTTTATGATTGCATGTTAAGTAATTAGTTCTGTATAACTGTATGTCAGAAGATCATTTATGTAAATTGCATGTCATTGAGTACTCTCATTTCATATACGGACTGTTTCTCAAAGAGGGAGGATGTAGGTCAGAGCGTGTGAATGTAGCTTTAAGAAGCATTTCCAGATGTAGCATGTGTATATAAATACAGAGCATTTGCAGGCAGCAGTTCCATTTTGAAAGACCAGCCAGAATGTTAACATGTATGCATGTATGAGTGCAGTAGTCAGTCTCTTTATAAGTTTATTTAAGTTTAGGTTGCAAAGCCTCATTTCTGATGTGTCTGTTTGTAATAAAGCTGCTTGAACAGAACCCACGAATTTCCGTCTGTTTTATCCTGACCAGACGAGCGACATTAACATTTGGCTAAAAGTACTGACAGGTTGACATGAAGATTCAGCCTTGAATAGGAACTATTTGACTCCAAACAGACACCAGCCTAGTTAACAACAGGAAAAATGATACTTCTCTTTAAGAGAAAAACTATATATACCAGTAACTTGCTTTCCTAGTCATTTAGAAGAAAACTCATGGCAGTATAGCAAAAGGGTAAGAAAAGAAAGTCACATGGAGTAAAGGGTCATTTGTTAAATAAAGTCTTACTGGATAATTGCAGAAAGGGGAAGAATCTTAAGTATAGCATGAATAGACTACATAAAAGCATTTGACAGCATCCTACATTCATGGATAAAGGAGTGCTTTCAGATGTGTAAGATACACACTGCATTGATCATTTGCATTACAGTGGCTGTGAAACTGTGATAGATCACTTTTGCAGCTAAGCCATGATAAAGGAGATTATATTATCCTAGGGATAAAAATTCAAAGGGGGATATTCCAGGGTGACCCTTAATCACTGCTGCTGTTTTGTCTTGCCTTAACCCATTAAACTGCCTACTTAACAGATTAGATTATGGTTACAGTTTGGCTCCCCTAAAACAACAAAGTGTAAAGATTTCATCATCTTTTTATGGATGATTTAAAATTGTATAGTTCATCAAATGAGGAGCTGAAAGCAGAACTGAAACTGGTCAGAAACTTTCTCAGATGATACGAGAAAGCCATTTGGTCTTGATAAATGTGCAAAAGCAACATTTAAAGCAGGAACGCTGCAGCACCATCATTTAAAGCAGAAACGCTGCAGCACCAGCATTTAAAGCAGGAACGCTGCAGCACCAGGAAAATACCAATCTGTGCCAGGAAATGTGATATAAGGGAACTTGAGCAGGAGGGAGTGTATAAATATTTGAGAATTGATGAAGGACTGACAAAACATGAACAAATGCAAACAAAACTCAGTAAGGAATATTTTAGAAGATTCAAATTAATGCTAAAAACAGACGTGATATCTAGGAACAAAAGTCCAAGCTATAAACCAATTTGTTCTTCCTGTTCTAACTTACAGTTTCGGTTTTGGGATGATTGACCAGCTCCAGAAGGTATTTGATCAGTTGGACAGGAAAACAAAAAAATGCTGCATGCTTATCAATTGATATATAAAAAAATCAGTGTATACCAAGATTATATATTCCTCGTTCTGAAGGAGGTATGGGCCTCCTTGAAATTGATTACATATGTAGAGCTGCAATTTTTAGGGCTGCATACATATCTGCTGGCCTTATCAGATCCAAACATAGTGAAAGTTTTAAAGCATGAGGAGAACAAGTCTAAAATGATTTCCCTGCTTGCTTTAGCAGAATCATATCAGTGGCAGGCAGGAATGGAAATCAAACCAGAAGTAGACAAAATATCAATCAGCAACTGAATGTTCCAAAAAACAAAAGAAAGCATATAAGAAGGATCAGATGGGAAGGCAAGCAGTGTGGAAAAGGCATAAATATGGTTGTAAGTACAGCATTTTCCTGGAACAACTTCCTATTGGTCAGGATTCAGAAGCAGGAACGGTTAAGGAGAGGTGGCTTTAAATCAAAAGATGAAAGATTAATATTTGCAGCCCAGGATAGAGGACTATGTACACCTTGGTTTACAAAGTCCATTGAACTTGTTGGAAAAACAGACAAATGGAGATCTGAAAAACAGAAATGGGAACAGTTACACATGATACCCTAATTCAGAGAACCTATATACTGAAAGGCGTAATAATGTGCCAAGACTGTTGCATTGGAAATTGTGCAAACATTACAATATCGAAGTAGCTGAGAAGCATTGGAAACATGGTTACAGTTTGATGAAGTTTATATCACATGGGAACACCCATTACCAATAGTTCAAAAAACAAATGCAAGAAAAACAGAAATGAGGGCAATATGGAAGACAGGTGACCAGACAATTGCAATAGTAGTAGGAGCAATGAGTCTTAAAAAGAATATGCGGCCTTATTTAGATATGCTACCAATGCATGTAACTCCATACGAGTTGCAGAAGGAGTCAGTTCTGGGTACATTGGGAGTGCTGCAAGGAGCACTTTTGGCTAATATCAAAGATTGAAACAATACTAATTTCATTAACTTTGATTATACTTTGACTTAGAAATGGGGTCCATTCCCATCTCATTATTAGAAACCCAAAAGACCGGGATCAGTCCTGGGTCCAATACTGTTTGGCATATACTTCTCAGAAGTCCAGGCTAACACAGCGGGACTCTGGCTGATCAAGTTTGCAGACGACTGTAAGCTGGGAGCCATTATTAACTCCCCAAATTATGTAGACATCCTACAGAAAGGCCTGACTGAGACCAATGACTGGTGTCGAAACCATGGCCTTAAGCTTATTGCCAAAAAATGTGTCATCATCCCCTTTGAGAAAAACTCAATTCCCACTAATTACCACATCGATGGGAGCCCACTGAACACAAGGTTTTATAAGAGATCTGGGGACACAGGTTGACAGCAACCTCTCATTTGACCACCACATTGCCACTGTGGTCAGAAAGTCCTATGTGGCACATCGCATTACCAAGGGTTTTGCATCCAGGAAGAAAGAGGTCATCATCTCTGTCTACTCTTCCCTCATTAGGCCAGTCACTGAGTATAATGCTCCATTTGGCATGTACCTCACTAGACACATGCAACAGCTGGAAAGGCCACAAAAGTACCTCATGAAGAGGATCCTAGGTCTTAAACACATGTCCTACACAGACAGACTCAAAAAGACCTCCAGCTATTCTGTCTCATATCGTCTACCAAGAGGCGATCTCTGCTTGACTTACAAAGCCATGTCTGACCCAACTCTGTTAGAAATGCTACATCTAAAGAAATCCCAATCCCTTCACACCACACGCTCCAGAGACCTCAACCTCACTACCGCAATCAACAGAACATGCTGGAGGGACAGGTTCATAACCCAGAGACTGCCCATGCTCTGGAATAGACTTCACATACATATCAAGCAGAGAACCCCTCTGGCCCTCTTCAAGAGAAATCTTGATGAGTGGATGGGAAATAGTTCACTCCGGGGATCACTCTAGTGGCTGTACTTGATAGAGGCACTGGGAACCAACATCGGGCGGCACAATGCCAGGACACTTCTATGGGCTAGGCTTGTAAAGGCTCCAGGGCCATTAGCTTAGTACACACCTATGAACTTGGAGAAATTAAACCCGGTAAAAGCAATGATAATATCTTTACTGCTGATGGTAACCAAGAAAGTACTCGCGTGGAAATGGAAGACAAATGACAAGCCTAGGTTAGTAGAAATAAAAGGGATAATGCAACAACTAAAATAAATGGAATTATGGAAGAATAAGAGTCCAAAGCTTAGCAAAAAAGACTCAAAATAAATGGACCATTTGGTCCCTGACACAATTATCACTAAATAAAATGAACTAGAACATGAATAGGGTAACAGGGAGTTCCAAAGATTTTAGACAGGGTCAGTGAAATAAATAGAAATTATTTTGGAAGAGAAGTCATGTGGGAATAGCTGGATTGCATGTAAATAGTTTGGGAGGATAGGGGAAAAGGGGGAGGGATTTTACTGATGATTTGAAGTATAAAACCTACAGATAACACATTAGTAAATGTTATAAAGAAATGCCATGGAGATATTTGTGTGTGGAGTCTGCATGTCCTCCCCACGGTCGAGTGACGCCTAAAGACATGCAGGGAGATGTGTGCATTTATGGGTGTACCTTCTTTGAAGGTTGGGCATTGGGCTGGCAACTCGGCACCGTAAAAATCCACTGCCAATCATTAGCGGACCGGAGTTCCGCTGTGGTGACCCCTAACCAGGAAAAGCCGAAAGACACAGATATTGAAACAATAACAGACGGTGGGGGAGAAGATGAAATATGTCTGGCCTTGTACACATTGTATATAGTCATGATATATGTTGATGTGCATTATCCTAAATAATGTTAGAGCAATGTTGCTGGATTTCTTGTGCCAAACAGCTCAGCGAAACAATTACTGATATATACCTGAGAATATTGGATTCAACAAAAAAAGAAAGAAAAAACAGGCACGCGAAGAATGCTTTGCTTACATTTTAGATTAAACAAATGTCAAGTAGTATATTTTAGAGTGGATTAATATTAGAGGGAGTGCATAATTACAAGGACCTTAACTTCTAATTTCTCATTTTAAAAACATGTAAATGCCATCAGAAGACATGATGGGATTCATGCTGAAAACAGTCTCCTTGAGAGATGAATGTAACTTGGTAATGCTTTACAAAATGTACGTGAGGCCCATTTTAGAATATAATATCTTATTTTGTATCTATACTAGAAATTAACTACAGAATCTGGAATCTGTCCAAAGGAAATTCACAAAACGTATTCCTCTGGTGAAACATTTGATTTATTCTGACAGATGCAAGCAGTTAAATTTGTTCTCACTTTATTGCAGATACTTCCGTGGCAAAGCAGTAATAGTTTATAAAGCTTTTAAGAATGATTTATTACAGTCTATACTAAATATGGAGTTATACTCCAATCCTATCACATATCCAATGTATTGTTTTTTGTTTACAGTTTAACAAAACACTTTTAAGGAGCAAATATTTAACTCAGGCTATTCTAAGAAGTGGAATATACTTTCTTATAGCAAACGTGTTTCTGAAAACGTAGCTGTATTCATTAAAATGTTGGACACATAAATAGGTGAAGATATCTTTAACTCTTATCTTATGGAGTCAGTGTTCCATAACAGTACTAGGGCTGGAATATTGAATTACTAAATTTAGGAAACTGCTGACATTTTAAGCCTTCTTGCATCTCCTCTCTCCTCAAGCCTTTATGATTTTCCTGGATCTAAAAGATGTCTGTCTGCACATACCTATAGCCAGAGCAGATGAGCAGTACTTAGTTTTTAAGCAGGGGTACTCTCCTTTCCAACTTACTTCCTTCTCTTTTGGTTTATCTTCTGCACCCAGAGTGTTCATAATGTGCCTGGATCTAGCAGTTCCCTTCTGCATAACAAAGATCATTCACATCTACCTCTACCTGAACATCTGCCAGGTATAGGCTTCAGCCGTAGAGGACACACAGTTAGTTGCCTACTGCTTATTCTAACCTGCTTCCGAAATCTAGGACTCTGTGTAAACCTGCCAAACTCCCAGCTGTTACACATGAGACAAGTCCTATTACTGGGAGCCCTGCTGGACACTATAAACTAGAGAGTATTTCTTCCCCTCAGAGAAGGTGCTGTTCCTGGCCAAATATTTTAGATGTTCATCGTGTTTCACTGTTGCAGTCATTACACTTGGGTTATCCTGCTGGCAGGCTACCTGCAATCGGCCTGAATTCCAAAGTCCTGGTCCAGCGTCTGTTGCTGTCGCCTCTTCCCTGATGTCAGTGCGCCAGGGGTATAAAAGATGCAGCCGACGCCATTTTCTTCAGTCTTTCTTGCCACGCGGTGCCTGAAGCAAAAGCAGTTCGCAAGTGCCAGTCGGCCGACTCCTGAGATTTTCGAAATCGAATTTCAGATCCGAAGTCTTCATTAAAGCTAAGTACCCCGTTGGGGAAACTTTTGTCTTGCTCCAGACCGATGTCAGAAAAAGTTAACAATTGTATTTCTTGTGGGAAGCAAATACCTCATAAGGATTTTCATTCTTACTGTATTCCTTGCCTAGGCCCTGACCATGTCGTTGCTAGCTGTCGGTTTTGTGCTAGATTTAATCAACGCACTATTAAGTGTCGGTACGATTTTGCCTTTCATTACTTTGGCCGAAGATTTAATTATATAATGCCATCGGAACAACCGACGACCAGAGTTTATAAAAAGCGCAAAGAAAAGGACAGGCATCCGAGGTCCAAAACAGACGACGAGGCCTCCGCTAGGCCAGTCACCAGTTTGCCAGTTCTCAGTGAGGCGCTTTCGCAGCCCCTGACGCTCACTACCTCAGAACCACAGGCTGCTACCAACTCCCACATGGAGCCAACTAGGCCTCTGGATACTCAAGGTATTGGACACTCGGAAACTACTCCCTCAGATGGGTCTGGAGCCACTCAGCAGGCATCGGCTTCTGAGGGTGTTTTCAGACCTACACAGTTATATGTCCTGCCAACCTCAGCTTCAAAGGCAAACACTAAAACAGCTCTAAAGACAAAGAAACAAGTACAGCATTCTCCTGGACAGACTTCTATGCCTAAGAAACAGATGCTTAAAATGGCCGAAGACCTAATTACTTTGATCAGGGGTTCCCATCCCCCTCTTGATAAGAGGCCTAGGCAAGAGACAGAATATGACTCTTCTGATCAGGTTTCCATTTCCTCTGTCTCCTCTTCTGAACAGGGATACTCTCTTCCTCCTTATGAGGATTCTGATGCTGAAGAATCTATTCCTTCAGCCTCTCCTCCTGAGGATTATTCTTTTGGGGAAACCCTGCATACCAGGAGGGAGCATTTTCAGTGCGAGAGCCAAGATTACTCAGAATCTAAGAAAAGGCTCAGAGACTTTCGTTTACTACCTCAGCACAAACCTCTTGCTATTCCACCAGTTCTAGACATTGTAGATGATGTATTTTCAGAGTCCGGCCTGTCTCCTGACTCTTTAACCCCCTGCACCTGTTAAGCCAGACAGATACTACAGGGTTCCAGACTCTCATAAATTTCTATATAAAAACCCTGCTGCTGACCCAGAAACTATATCTCAGGGTCCCAAAGGGGTCAAGGCTTCCACTGCAAAAAACCCTGTCCCCTCTGATAGGGATTCTAGGGCACTGGAGAGATGGGGGAAAAAAGTTTACACTTCTGCTATCTTGGCTGTAAGGGCTTTAAATTGTCAGTTTCATATGCTTAAATATCAGCAATACTTAAATGTCACTGCTAAAACAGAAAATGTTGACAAATTCTGAATGTTCTGATAACAAGTAAATGCAGGATTTATTGCATGCAGCTGAACAAGTGGGAAAGCATACTTTGCAATGTGGTTTTGATTCACTGGAGGCCTCTTGCAGGGCCGCTGTTACGGGTTCTGTCATTAGAAGGCATGCTTGGATAAAGGAACAGAATCTGCCTGATCATGTTAAAGCAAAATTATTGGATGCTCCATTACAGCATGATACTTTGTTTGGTGTTAAGGCAGAAGAGGTGTTGAAGGAAATGAAGGATAAAGCAAAATCTATGCAGACAGTTAAGGATTTCCTACAGGTACAGCCACCCAGATTTAGCAGGAACTGGCCTTCTAAGAACTGGTCCTTTCCAGTGTCAGACGGGCCACAAAGAGGCAGATACAGACTCCCTAGAGGCAGATCCCAGCCCCAAGGCTCATACAGGCCTAAACAATGGGGTGCTTCTTCCTCCAAAAGCAGAGAAGACAAATCACAGCCATATAGGAAACAGTCCCAATAACTTTTCTCTGCCAATGCCAAGCACTTATCTTTTGGCAGCACCCTTAGGGGGAAAACTAGCACTTTTTTCACAGAATTGGACCATGATCACCCAGGACAAATGGGTCTTGAATAAAGTGTCTCATGGCTACAGGTTCCACTTTCACACCCTTCCAAAGACAAAAGGTATGCCAGACCTGCCACACAATCAATGGACAGAGGCACAAAAGCAAGTTTCATCCCTCATGGACAAGGATTTTACTCAAGACTTTTCTTGGTACCCAGAAAGGACAAAGCCTGGAGACCAGTACTGGACCTGTCTATTCTAAACACTTTTCTGGACGTTCCAAAATTCAAAATGTTGACTCTGCAGCAGCTTCTGCCCATGCTGGGCAAAAAGGCTTGGCTTGTAACTTTGGACCTCAAAGAGGCATACCTGCATGTCCCAATCAGACAATCTTGCAGAAGATACCTCAGATTCATAGCTGGCTCAATGCACTACCAATTCTCTGCACTGCCTTTTGGCTTATCTACTGCACCCAGGGTCTTCACAAAATGCCTGGCACCAGTAATTGCATTTTGCAGACAAAGAGGAATCCAAACATATCCTTATTTGGGCGACTGCCGTATTCAAGTAGAGAACAAGGACATTTACTGAAGCATCTGGTGTTTGTAAAAAGATTACTAATTTGCCTAGGGTACACAGTGAACGAAAAGAAATCAAAACTGGTACCCTCTCAAGAGATAATATTCCTGGGTGCAAGCTTAAATACAACTGCCCAGATGGCTTATCTCACGCCAGATAAACAAAGGCAACTGACTTCTTACTTCAAAATGATGGCAATAAAGTCCCAGTTAACTGCAAGAAAAATTCTGCAGGCTTTGGGCTTCATGACATCCTGCATTCTGCTAATTCCATATGCAAGACTGCATATGAGGAAAGTACAATGGTATCTAAAAAGTGTTTGGACTCAACATTGCCACAGCCTGGAAACATTAATTACCCTCATTCCCTGCCTGCAACAGGAGTTTCAATGGTGGGCACAGGCCTGTCACCACAACAAGGGACAGCTATTAATTCTACCCACAGCCAGGCAGACACTAACAACAGATGCATCAGATTATGCCTGGGGGGCCCACATGGCAGGAAAATGTATTCAGGGATCATGGCCCGCAAGCCAAATGCATCTTCATATCAATCAAAAAGAGATGCTGGCTGTACAGAATGCCCTGACAGCCTTCAAGGATCTACTTCATCCAGGACAACTGCTGATAAAGACGGACAATACTACAGTCATGTGGTACATAAACAAGGAAGGAGGCACACATTCCTACCCCCTCTGCAGACAAGCCATGACTTTGTGGAACACAGCATTGACTTATCAAGTACACCTGCAAGCACAATTCCTGCCAGAAAAGACAAATATTCTGCAGGCGAACTAAGCAGGAACCTCATGGATCCACACAAGTGGAAATTAGATCCACAAATCTTCAGCATGATAACAAGGAAATGGGATGCCCAGACATAGATTTATTTGCCTCCCCTCACAACTGCCAACTACAGAGATTCTGCACAAGGACTTATCACAAACAAGCATGGAAAGTGGATGCCCTATCATTCAGCTGGAAAACCCTTACAGTATATGCCTTTCCTCCCCAAGGTACTCCTAAAGGTCAGACAAGAGAAGCCAAAAATGATACTGATTGCCCCAGACTGGCCACGCCAACACTGGTACCCAATCCTAAAGAGCTTGTCTCAAGGCCCAGCGTGGACATTACCTCATATTCCTCATTTACTCACCCAGCAAAACTATCAGATCCTGCACAGCCAACTCAGAACCCTAAATCTGGCTTACTTACTTACTTATGCCCGTCACCCTTAACAGGGTATGGGCCACCAACTACAGCTCTCCACCGAATCTTGTCCTGGGCCAACTGTTCTATTTGGTTCCATGTGTAGCCTCTAAGCTTAGCATCTGCCTCAAAGTCTCGCCTCCAGGTGCTTCGTGGGCGGCCTCTTCCTCTCTTCCCCCGAGGATTCCAGTGCAACGCCTGTCTTGTAATATTGTTTGCTGGTTTGCGAAGAGTATGCCCGATCCATCTCCACCTCCTCCTCTTAACTTCTTCCCCAATCGAAAGTTGGTTGGTCCTTTCCAAAAGGGTGGCATTGCTAATAGTGTCTGGCCATCGAATCCGTAAAATCTTCCTGAGACAGCTATTTGTAAATGTCTGAAGTTTTTTAGTGGTGGTCTTGTTTAACCCCCAGATCTCTGCCCCATACAGCAGTACTGACTTCACGTTAGAGTTAAACAGCCTTATCTTGTTGATCAAGGATAGTTCTCTTGTTTTCCAGACCCTATTTAACTGTATGAAGGCTGCTCTTGCTTTTCCTATCCTTGCCCTGACATCAGCTTCTGATCCGCCCTGCTTGTCAATTATGCTGCCAAGGTAGGTAAAGGACTGCACTTCCTCCAGTGGCTTCCCTTGCAGAGTGATAGGGTTAGTATTTGTGGAGTTTAATTTAAGGATCTTTGTCTTCAGATTGTTAATGTTAAGACCCACCTCTAGTGCTGTAACTGCCACCAAATTTGTCTTGTTTTGCATTTGCTGCTGGCTGTGAGAGATGAGGGCGAGGTCATCAGCATAGTCCAGATCTTCCAGCTGATTCCATAGGATCCCATTTTTTTGTCCTGCAGTAGATTTCTTCATAATCCAATCGATAACTAACAGGAAGAGAAATGGTGACAGTAAGCATCCTTGCCTGACTTCAGTTTTTACTTGAAAGCTTTCAGAGAGCTGCCCTCCATGTATAACCCTGCATGATAGACCATTGTATGAGTTCTTTATCAAATTTACTATTTCCGTTGGTATACCATAGTGCTTCAGAAGGCTCCACAGTGTCTCTCTGTCCACGCTGTCAAACGCCTTTTCAAAGTCAACAAAGTTGATATACAGTGGTGAGTTCCATTCAACTGACTGTTCCACAATTATTCTGAGCGTTGCAATTTGATCGGTACACGATCGATTTTTGCGGAAGCCTGCCTGCTCTTCTCTCAGCTTTTTGTCAGTGATGTCCTTTATCCTTTCCAAAAGGATACGGTTGAAAACTTTTCCTGGAACTGATAGAAGATTGATACCTCTGTAGTTGTCGCATTTGCTAAGGTCCCCTTTCTTGGGAAGCTTAATGAGATGGCTCTCTTTCCATTCTGAAGGAACAGTTTCCTCTGCCCAGATTCTTTCGAAGAGTGGATACAACATCTCCACTGATGTATTCAGGTCTGCTTTAAGGGCCTCTACCGAGATGTTATCTGGTCCTGCCGCTTTCCCATTTTTCATTTGGATGATGGCTTTCCTGATCTCCTCCTTGCTCGGCTTTTCACAATTGATTGATAGATCTTCATTGGCTGGCTCAATAATTGGAGGGTTTAGAGATGACGGTCTGTTTAGAAGTTCTTCAAAGTGTTCCACCCACCTTTTCAGTTGATGTTCTATACTATTGATGGTTTTCCCTTGCTTATCTTTAACATGTCTCTCTGGCTTACTGTACTTTCCTGAAAGTCGCTTGGTGATATCATACAACATTTTTGTGTTACCACTGTAAGCTGCCAGTTCTGCCTCAACTGCCAACTGTTCCACATAATTGTTCTTATCTATTTTAATGCATCTTTTGACCTCTCTGTGGGCATCTGCATATTCTTCTTGGGCCTTGCTCTTTGAAGCTCTAGTTTTACTGTTATTTACTTTTGCCTTCTTCCTCTTTCTGTCTTCTATCTTTACCAGTGTTTCTGCAGTGATCCACTCTTTCTGATGATACTTTTAGGTCCCAGTGTCTCTTGACAAGCTAAGTCTACAGCCTTTTCACATTCTGCCATGAGCTGTTTACTCCACCCTCCTCAACCAGTTCTTGTAGCACTTCAAATTTGTTCTTCAGTGCAATGTTAAACTGTTCTTTTGTCTGAGAATCTTTCAATAGATGAACATTGTATTTGATTCTCCTAGATGACTCTTGAACCTGGGTTCTTTTAAGCTTTAGCTTCAGTCTAGCCACCAGCAAGTGATGGTCAGATGCTACATCTGCCCCTCTTTTCACTCTGACATCTTGTAATGTTCTTCTAAACTTTCTACAGATGCATATGTGATCTATCTGGTTTTCTGTTGTATAGTCAGGGGAGACCCATGGATTTTTGTGTATCCGTTTGTGGGGAAAAATGCTGCCTCCAATGACCAAATTGTTGAGAGCACATAGATCAACAAACCTTTCACCATTCTCGTTGATTGTTCCCAGAGCATGTGTACCCATGATTTGCTCATATCCTATGTTACTGGATCCGACCTTGGCATTTATATCACCCATAAGGATAGTAAGGTCTTTGTCTGGGTAGGTCTCAAGGATCTGCTGCAGTCTTTCATAAAACTGATCTTTATCTTCCTCTTCACTGTCATTAGTTGGTGCGTAGCACTGGACCACATTCATTACAATTTTCTTCTTCTTTGTACGGAATGAAGCTGTGATGATCCTAGGGCCATGTGCTTCCCATCCAATCAGGGCTCTCTGGGTCTGTTTGGCCAACATAAGACCAACCCCTTGGGAGTGAAGTGCTTCACTGTCCTCATGTCCAGAATAAAGCAACAACTCTCCTGTAGATAATCGACACTGACCAGCCCCTGTCCACCTTGTCTCGCTGATTCCCAACAAACTCAAGTTGTTATTTCTCATTTCTGCTGCCACTTGGGCTGCCTTGCTTAGCTCATACATGGTCCTGACATTCCATGTGCCAATGTTTATTTTCCTGGTAGAGAGAAGGGTACTCTGCTTTGTGGCGTCCCTTCAGCTTTGGCCACAAAACTTCATAAATCTTCCATTTGAAGAACTCTCCTCTTCCAAGACAAGATTGTCTGTGTTTCCTGTAGTTGGTGTTTTTGTAGCAATTTGTTTTTTACGGGATGGGGTTGCTAACCCTAAGCCCAACCCTCCTCCTTTTTCAGACGGGCTTGGGACCGTCCTTGGCGGAGTTTAAATCTGGCTGCATGGTGGATAATGTAACCATTCAGAGCACACCTCTCTCTAAAGCAGTTATGGATGTTATTTTGGAGGCTAGGAGGCCCAGCACCAGAAAATCTTATGCAGAGAAATGGAAGAGATTCTGTGTTTGGAACCAGGCACAAGGAATTGACATGCTTGTACCAAATATTCCTCAGATTTTATAATACCTAACTGAGATGCTGGACAAAGGCCTATCCTTCTCATCAATTAAGATCCACGCCTCTGCCATTTCAGCTCATTACAATACGGACCCACCTATTTTTTCACATCCACTGTTAAGGCAGTACCTCAGAGGGGCAAAAAACATAAGACCTCCAAGGAAAGCTCCAATACCTGCATGGGACCTCAATTTTGTCTTGGAAAAGCTCACACTGCCTCCTTTTGAGCCAGCCAATACAGCTGAGATAAAATACTTATCATGGAAAACAGCTCTGCTCCTAGCAATAACTTCAGCAAGAAGAGTCTCAGAGTTACAGGCACTAATGGCTGTGGAACCTTTTATTATTTTCCATCCGGACAGGGTTTCTCTAAGGGCAAACCCAACATTTATGCCTAAGGTAGTGCCCAGTGTAGCTCTTAACCAAACCATTCATTTGCCTACCTTTTATCCAAACCCACAGAATAAGGGGGAGATACTTCTGCATTCTTTGGACATGCACAGACCGCTACGCTTCTACTTGGACAAAACTAAAGCTTTCAGAAAGACTGAGAAACTTAGTGGCATATGCTGCAGGATCACAAGGAAAAGCTATTTCAAAGCAGACTATTTCAAAATGAATAATCCACTGCATTCGTTTCTGCTATTCACAACATGGCAAATCAGTGCCTAAGGGGCATTAGGCCACATTCAACCAGAGCAGCAGCCACTTCAGCAGCCTTCCTCAGAGGAGTACCAACCAAGGACATTTTGGAGGCTGCAATTTGGACTTCAGTGCACACTTTTACAAAGCACTACCACTTACCTCTTTACTCTAAATCCAGAGCAGGCTTTGCCACTGCAGTTCTGCAGGGCCTCATAGCCATTCCTAATTCTATTTAGGCCCAGCCACCCAACCTCAGCTTTGGGATTCAACCCAAGTGTAATGACTGCAACAGTGAAACACGATGAACATAGTACAGTTGTGTACCTACCATAAATGCAGATGTTAGAGTGTATTCACTGTTGCAGTCCAGGTTACCCCCCCCCACTATACTATCCCCCTTTCATTGCTGGGACTTATCTGTACTTCTCTATTCTATACAACCTATGTGGTGTATTTGCTTGTAGATAAAGGTAATATTTATGTTAGTGCATGCATTTTTATGGGCAGAATTTTTGGCCTACCCTATTGGGGGCACCTGACATCTGGGGCAAGAAAAACTGAAGAAAATGGCGTTGGTTGGCTGCATCTTTTATACCCCTGGTGCACTGACGTCAGGGAAGAGGTGACAGCAACCCACGCCGGACCAGGACTTTGGAATTCAGGCCAACTGCGGGTAGCCTGCCAGCAGGATAACCCAAGTGTAATGACTGCAACAGTGAATACACTCGAACATCTACATTTATGGTAGGTACACAACTGTACTTTCTGTAGCACAACTAGCACAGGGTATTTCTTAGAGCACTGAGGTATATATGGTCTCTTCAGTTCTAATGGTGCCTCTAACAAGGATTTACATGAGGAAACTCCAGTGAGAAGTAGTAAGTAGCAACTCCACTAAGAAGCAGATGGTGCCTGCTTGCCCACTTCCTGCACTGCTGAATCCTTCTTTCTGCCTTTAATCAAAAAATATCTCTCATGGTGAATATAGCAGGTGACTTAAACAGGGGATCCCATCCAAGCTATTTATTTATTTATTGACATTTGTTAACCGGGAAAGTTCATTGGGGCAATGACCCATTTTCAGTGGAGGCCCGGGGAGAAAAGCTCCATACAATCACATACATTTTTACATAACATCGGCTTAACTTTGAAAGTCAAGAAAGTTTTTACACAATACAAATTAAAGTAGATATACAAGACAAATACATGTAGAGGTATACAATACAATAAAAATAAACCCAGTGTGTTAGATTTTTAGTAATTCTGTTTGTATATTCTCATACATAAGAATACTGTTTAATCAATTCGGTTTATTCAGCCACAGAAATAAAGAAACAGATATGGGATAGGAAGACAGATAGTGTAAATTGCAATTATAGTAAGTTAGTAAAAGTATTTGTAGTGTATAGTGGCCAAAACATTTAAGGTGGTTTAATTATATGACTACAAGAACAGACAAGGTTATTGAGATAGTACTCTTTTAGTGCAAATTTAAATGTTTTTAGAGAGTCTAGTTGAGTAAGAGAGAGAGAAGGAGCGCATTCCAAAGTTTGGCAGTGGCATGGGAAGAGAGACATTGTCCAGCTCTTTTATTGGGTTTAGTTATGGTTACGAGTTGTTTGTTAGAGGACTTAAGATGCCGAGTAAGGGGGTGTGTTTGTATTATAGTTTGAAGGGATGGGCAGAAGTTTGGAATATTTAGTAGTTTGCGGATGAGAGTAAGTTGGGAGTAATGTAGGCAATGAGGGAACTCAAACCAGTTTATAGATTTAATGACCAGGCAATGATGTGTGTGAGTTGGCATGTTGGAGACAAACTTGGCTATCTTATAGTAGCACAACTGCAGTTTGTTCAGGAGAGATATGTGTAGGTTAGTGAAAATGGGCCAACCATAGAGGAGGGAGGGTAGAAGTAGACTATTAGCTAGTTTCAGCTTGGTAGACTTGTCCAATAGAGACAGCCGCGGTGGTGCAGCAGTAGCGTTGTTGCCTCACAGCAAGAGGTTCTCCCGTTCGATTCTCGGCTGGAGCGCCTTCTGTGTGGAGTCTGCATATCCTCCCCGCGGTTGAGTGGTGTTTGAAAGACATGTTTAGAATGGGCGTGCCTTCGATGAAGGTTGGGCGTCGAGCTGGCACCTCGGCACCCATAAAAAATCTACTGCCAATCATTAGTGGTCCAGAGTTTCGCTGTGGCGACCCCTAACCGGGAAAAGCCGAAAGAAGAAAAAGACTTGTCCAGATAGAGTTTATGCCTGTAGAGTTTGCCAAGCTTAAAATGGGTCTTTTTCATTGAGTTGAGTATATGATTCACAAAGGATAGTCTGTCATCAATTGTGATGCCAAGTAGTTTGGCTGTTTTTACAATTTCAATTTCCGTATTGTTTTGAGAGAATATTTTAAAGTCTAGAGTTAGAGGTTTGGTTGTGAAAAGTAAAAGTTTAGATTTTTTTTTTTTTAGGATTAAGTAGCAGTTGAGCTTCTTTAAGCCAAGATTCGATGGAAGTAAATGCATTTTGTGTTAACTTTAGGAGATCTGAGATGTTGTTAGAGGATGTAATTATTGTCAAATCGTCCGCATATTGAATGAGTGTACTTTTCAGGGATGCTTTATGGAGATTATTAATAAGTATGTTAAAAAGCAAGGGTCCAAGAGCAGACCCTTGGGGAATGCCTGTGTTGCTGAGTAGGTAATCTGATTGCTTACTTTGCTGTCTAACAGATTGTTTTCTGTTGTTTAGATAGTTATGGAACCAGGATAGCATGTGTAGGGAGCAGTTTACGGTCTCAAGTTGTAAAAGTAACTTTGAGTGGGACACTGTATCAGAAGTTTTTGATAGGTCTAAGGCTAGAAAATGAGAGAGTCGGCACAAATTCCTTTAGGACACCCTGGAAGATGCACTTAAGGAAATCAAGGGTCCAGGTGAACGGAAACAAATCACAGAGATAAAAGCACATTGTTGTAAAAAAGCTGATGTCAGTAATTTTAGCTATCAATGCCTTCAGACCTATTCAGCAAGACAGGATCCTGCATAGCTTCACAGAGAGAACCACACTGATGTGGTACGTCAACGGACAGGGAGGGAAGCACAATTGTGTCTCTTGTGTAGGCTGCCCATTGAAGTGTGATGCCTGGCTAAGGAGCCAAGAATGATCCTCAAGGTGTGTTGCATACCTTCTCAATAAAATATTCCAGCAGATGAATTGAATGGAACAAATACAAACCCTCATAAATACATGGTGCACTGGCATGTGGATTGAATGGAACAAATACAAACCCTCATAAATACATGGTGCACTGGCATGTGGATTGAATGGAACAAATACAAACCCTCATAAATATATGGTGCACTGGCATGTGTTTCTGGTTTTGGTCCATGGGTACAGGGTACCAAAAACAGACTGATTTGCTTTTGCAGAAAACAAACGGCTCCTAGACTCTTGTACCAGGATACCAACTGCAGGAGACTGGGCAACAGATGCCTTCTCCGTAAGCTGAGTAGGTCTGTTTCTGTTTGCCTTTCCTTCAGTCCATCCTCATAGGGTAACGCAAAAGAAAAAGTGGACAAGCCAGAAATTATACTGTTCTTGCCTAGGCAGTGCTGATCATTCCATCCACTGAATATGGTAAAGGCAGAAACTATACTGCTGCCTCAGCATGTTGCACAAAAAAGGGGATCATTTTTACACCCATCCTGAAGACCCTTCAGCTTCTCTGATATAGCTGTTATTCCCCTCAGTCACATTTTCTAAGGATATGCTTTCTGTTTTAAGGTGGATTAGGAAACCAAATACAAATAACTCATACCAAGCAAAATAGAAAAGACTCTCCCTTTGGTTCCATCTGAGGGGATCTGGAGCCAAGTTGTATTTTAACTATGAAATATTTTAATTGACCCATATTTTCCCTAATTGTCATACTAGCTCAGCTGTGATGTACTTATTTAGAAATGCTTTAGGTTTAAGTTTTGGAGATCTTCTCCCTGGGCCTCCTCTGAAAAGGAGGCTTACATGGCCCAGTCAGACAATCCCGATAACAAATGCAGTAAGTAAACAGGTTTATAGGTGTATACTAGGCTAATGACTATTAGAGACCTTATAAGCCTAGCAGTGCAAACCAAATGTGACCCACAAATTTTGATTTATATAGACGGTGATGTACTGACAGCCTGTGTCCATCAGAGACATAGGAACCAGACCAGGGGTCCAAGTTGCACTTAAGTAGGAAAAGGGAGAAACTCTGTTTCACATGGATGAGAAGCCTGTGCCAAAGAATGTGAATTCTGTGAGAAACATCTGTCTCTGTCATGTCCTATTTGTGTTGCAAGCAAAATTTAGGTCTTTTAATCTAGTAGTTCTGATGCTCTTTCAGGGTTCATCAAAACATTGTCCAGGGGTGCATTGTACGCTAGGCAAGGATCACCTCGCAGAAGCCTATATGATACCGAGTAAAGAGACAGGGCTTTGAGACGGTCAGCGTAGGATATTGTGTTTGATGTCCTTCAAGGATGCATCTGCAGTCATCACATATGGGTTGTCCTGCCTCAGGCAGCCCTTCGGTTGGCCGGATTCCAAAGTCTGGGTCTGGCCTCGGCTGATGTCGCACTTTCCTCGACGTCAGAGCGTCTGGGGTATAAAAGCATCAGCCGACGCCATTTTCCTCAGTCTTTCTTGCCGCGTGGTGCCCGAAGCAGAAGCAGTTCGCAAGTGCCGGTCGGCCAGCTCCTGTGATTCAGCTACCGAAGACTTCGAAAAAGCTAAGTACCCCGTTGGGGACTCTTTCTTGCCTCAGCCGATGTCAGATAAAGTTAATAATTGTTTAACTTGTGGGAAACAAATACCTCATAAGGATTTCCACTCTTACTGCCTCCCCTGCCTAGGCCCAGACCACGACGTCTCGGCCTGTTCAGCCTGTGCTTCCTTCAACCGGCGAACTCTTAGACGTTGGTCGGAGTTTGCAGAGGAATTCTTTCGGGTTAGTTTTGCTTACAAGATGCCGTCGGAGACTCCGACTTCGCATTTAGTTAAGAAACGGAAGGACAAGGACCAACACACACGGGCTGCGGTTTCGGCTGAAACCACGGTCAGGCCTACCGCGAGTGTCTCTGTCTCGGCTGAAACAGAGTCCTTGGTACTTCCGATTACCGAAACCGTACAACCGACTACCTCGGCCCCGGAGGCCCCGGCCGAGTCGGTTATTGAATTACCTTCTGAAACTGGTGTCCAGGAATCTTCTGACACCATTCCTTTAGACAAGTCTACTCCTGCACGTGGTGCAGCCAGACCTCCTGCATCCATATCCATTAAGGCTTTCTCTAGGGCTAAAGCTGCTAAACTTACTAAAGCTTTGCCTCCCAAGGTTACCTCTCAGAGACCTTCTACTGGCTCACAGATTCTTAGCTTAGCAGAGGATCTTATCTCCTTAATTAGAGGTTCTCAACCTCATCCGGACAGGGGCTCTCAACCACCTCCAGACAAAAGGCCCAGGGTTGAGCCCTCCGACCCCCACTCCTCAGATGAGTCCTCTGATGGCTCTACTCTGTCAGACCACCAGGAGGAGGCTTATTCGGCCTACGAGGATTCTGATGCTGAAGAATCTATTCCCTCGGCCTCCCCTCCTGAAGAGTTTTCCTTTGGAAAGACATTACACACTGTGAGAGAACATTTTCAATGGCAGGGTCAGGAATTCTCTGATTCTAGAAAGAGATTAAGGACCTTTTTACATTTACCTCAGCATAGGCCTTTAGCTATACCTCCTGTTTTGAATGTTATTGATGATGTGTACTCTGATGCTAGTACAGCCCCTGACTCTCTCCCTCCGGCTCCTGCCAAACCTGATAGGTACTACAGGGTCCCGGACTCACATCTACACCTGTACAAGGCCCACTCTGCTGATCCAGAAACTATTTCCCAGGGCCCAAAAGGGGTTGCAGCTGCCACTGCTAGGAATCCTCTACCCTCTGAAAGGGAGTCCAGAGCTTTAGAGAGATGGGGTAAGAAAGTGTATACTTCTGCAACTCTTTCCATGAGGGCATTAAATTGTCAATTTCATATGATACAGTACCAAGAGTATTTGTTAGATGAATTGCATAAGAAACTGTCTTCTTCTGAACCCCTTGATCGCAAATCCCTTCAGGATCTGGTACATAACTCCCAGCAGGTTAGTAACCATTTCTTGCAGTGTGGTTATGATGCATTGGAAGCTTCATGTAGGTCAGCTATGACAGGTGCAGTCATACGTAGGCATGCCTGGCTGAAGGAACAATCTCTGCCAGACCATGTTAAAGCTAAGCTTTTGGATGCTCCTATGGAAAAGCAAAAATGATTTGGTTCCACGGCTCAAGAGGTCTTAAAGAAATTTGAAGAAAAGGCAAAATCTGTGCAAACAGTCAAAGACTTTCTGCAAGTCCAACCACTGAGATTCAGCAGAAATTGGCCTACTAAGAATTGGTCCTTTCTGGACTCAGACAGATCTCAGAGAGGCAGGAATAGGCGTGCCAGAGGTAGAGGGCAAGCTAGAGGCTCCTACAGAGGCCGTCAATGGCAGCCTCCCAACCAGAGAGGTAGTGCAGGAACTACACCAGGACAGACTCAATGACTTTGTTTTGACTCCGCCGACCAGGGCTCAATTAGAAGCACCTTTGGGCGGAAAGCTTTCTTTATTTTCAAAAAATTGGCACAGCATTACAAGGGACACGTGGACACTGCAAATAATAGACAAAGGATACAGGTTCCATTTCCACACATTGCCAAAAAGAAAAGGCAGGCCAGACCTGCCACCAAATCAGAGGGCAGAGGCTTTGAAACAAATTTCCAACTTAATACAAATGAAAGCTGTAGAAAAGGTACCTCTTTCAGAACAAGGCCAAGGATTTTACTCCAGATTATTCCTTGTTCCAAGAAAAGAAAATCAATGGAGGCCTATTCTCGACTTGTCCGCACTGAATACTTACCTCATTGTGCCAAAATTCAAAATGCTGACTCTACAGCAACTCCTTCCCATGCTGGGCAAGGGGTCTTGGCTGGTGACTCTAGACTTCAAGGAGGCATACCTGCATGTCCCGATCAGACAAAGTTGCAGAAGACACCTCAGATTTCTTGCAGGGTCAGAGCTTTATCAATTCTCAGCATTGCCCTTTGGCTTATCTACTGCACCCAGAGTATTCACGAAATGCCTGGCATCAGTAATTGCACACTGCAGACTTCAGGGGATTCAAATTTACCCATATCTGGATGACTGCCTTATACAAGCGGACAGCAAGCAAACTTTGTTAAAGGACTTGGATTATGCCATCCACCTACTGCAGGCCTTGGGATATACAGTCAACATCCACAAATCAAGACTTGTTCCATCCCAAAGAATAACTTTCCTGGGTGCGGATCTAGACACAACCACCCAAATGGCCTTTCTCACAGAAGAAAAACAAAAACAACTACCGGATTACTTCAAGAATCTGACAAGACAAACTCAGCTGACTGCAAGGAAAATCCTGCAGGCCCTGGGTTACATGGCATCTTGCATTCTTCTGATCCCACAAGCAAGGCTGCATATGAGAAAATTACAATGGTACCCAAGGAGTTTATGGACTCAGCACAGTCACAGCTTAGAAACCTTGATCCCACTCATTCCATGCCTCCAAAAGGAATTTCTGTGGTGGGCTCAAGCCTGCCAGTCGAACAGCGGGTTGCCCTTCAGCAAGCCAAGAGCCAACCAAACCATCACTACGGATGCTTCAGACCAAGGTTGGGGAGTACACATGGAGGGCAGATGTATCCAAGGGCTATGGTCACAAAGAGAGCTGCGCATGCACATAAACCAAAAGGAAATGCTGGCAGTGATACAAGCAATCGAGGCCTTCAAACTTTTTCTTCATCAAGGCCACCTACTCATAAGGACAGGCAACACCACAGTTATGTGGTACATAAACAAGCAAGGAGGCACCCATTCCTACCCTCTTTGCAGACTGGCAATGAATCTATGGGAACTTTCCTTGAAACTCAATATACAGCTGCAGTCCCAGTTCGTGCTGGGGAAAGACAATATACTGGCAGACAGCTTAAGCAGAAATATCATGGATGCACACGAATGGATGCTGCACCCAGACATCTTCTTACTCATAACACAATTATGGGGAAGGCCGGAAATAGATCTGTTCGCCTCCCCCCACAATCATCAACTGAAGAAATTCTGCTCAAGGACATACCACCCACAAGCATGGAAAGTGGACGCTCTCTCTTTCAGCTGGAAAGCTCTAACAGTGTATGCTTTTCCACCTCTCCCATTAATGACCAAGGTCTTACTGAAGATCAGGACAGAGCAGCCCAGAGTGATTCTGATAGTTCCAAACTGGCCAAGACAGCACTGGTACCCACTGTTAAAGAGCATGTCACAGACAAAACCGTGGCCTCTCCCCCTATGGCCACTTCTACTGACGCAGCACAATTTCAAGACTCTGCATTCCAACCTCAAAACCTTGCAGCTAACTGCCTGGAAAATACCATGACTCCTCCTCAGGATAAGCTATCCCAGAGAGTGAAGGATATTATTATGGAAGCTCGACGGCCTTCCACAAGGAAGGCATATTCAGCAAAATGGAAAAGATTTCACACTTTGAACACAACAAAGGGCCTAGATGTGACAGTGATGAACATGGCACATATACTGGAATATTTGGCAGAATTGTTCCACAACGGCCTGTCTTACTCTTCCATTAAGATACATGCCTCAGCAATTTCAGCAGAATACAATGTTAATCCACCTGTCTTCTCTCATCCTCTCCTGAGACAGTTTCTAAGAGGAATCAAAAACATCAATCCTCCAAGGAAACCACCTCTACCTACTTGGGACCTTAACTTCGTGTTGGAAAAACTAACACTTCCTCCCTTTGAACCAGCAGCATCTGCAGATCTACAGTTTTGGAAAACTGCCTTCCTTCTGGCCGTAACCTCAGCAAGAAGAGTATCTGAGTTACAAGCTCTAATGGCAGTACAGCCATTTCTTATCTTTCATCAGGACAGAGTTTCATTGAGAACCAATCCTACATTTATGCCAAAGGTGGTATCCAGGGTATCTTTGAACCAAGCAATTCACTTGCCTACATTCTTCCCACAACCACAAAATAAAGGGGAGAAACTTCTGCACACCCTGGACATACACAGACAGTTGCGCTACTACTTGGACAGAACTAAAAGTTACAGAAAGACTGACCAGCTGTTTGTAGCATATGCTGTTGGGGCACAAGGAAAAGCAATTTCCAAACAGACAATTTCAAAATGGATAGGAAATTGCATTTGTTTTTGTTACTCCTTTCATGGAAAAACGGTGCCAGCTGACATTAGACCTCATTCCACGAGAGCCACAGCCACCACCACAACCTTCCTAAGAGGGGTGGCTACCAAGGACATTTTAGAAGCTGCTACATGGAGCTCCGTGCATACATTTGCCAAGCATTACAATTTACCTTTATACTCCAGATCCAGAGCAGGCTTTGCTACGGCAGTCCTGCAGGGTATCTTAGCTACACCATCCTTTACTTAGTACCTCCACCCCCAGATTGGCTATGGTATTCTACCCATATGTGATGACTGCAGATGCATCCTTGAGGACATAGTACAGTTTTGTACCTACCATAAATGTAGATGTCCGATAGGTATGCATCTGCAGTCAGGTTTACCCTCCTGCCTTCCCCTCTGTGATATACTTCTTGGGTACTTACCCCTCTTATAGCTAGCTGGGGGGATCTATTATATTTGTTTTTATAGTACTGTGCATGTTTGGATTTGTTTTTGCAATGCATATCTCCAAATTTTAGCCTTCCTTAGAGGGCACCTGGCATCTGGGGCAAGAAAAACTGAGGAAAATGGCATTGGCTGATGCTTTTATACCCCAGACGCTCTGACATCGGGGAAAGTGCGACATCAGCCGAGGGCCAGACCCAGACTTTGGAATCCGGCCGACCGAAGGGCTGCCTGAGGCAGGACAACCCATATGTGATGACTGCAGATGCATACCTATTGGACATCTACATTTATGGTAGGTACAAAACTGTACTTTCCCTGTATTCCTTTTGTAAGGAACCTTTGTGGACCTTCCAATTGCTGCATGTGTATGGTCAACTACATATCAAAGGGGGGAATTATACTTTTTTTTTTTTTTTTTAAGTAATCCAAGTCTTTTGGGTTTCTAATACCGTGATTTGAATGGACTCAATTCCCAAGTCAAATTATGATTAAAGTACATGAAATTAGTATTGTTTCAGTCTTTAATGTTAGCTCTTCGCAGCACCAGCAATGTGCCCAGTTTTGACTTCTCCTGCAATTCATATGGAGTTACATATATTGGTAACATCCAAGTATGATTGTATATTCTTTTTTATAAAATACAATGCTACCTACTACTATCGTAACTGTCTGGGTGTCCTTCTTCCACATTATCCTCATTTCTGCCTGCAAATCCTGGTATTTTATGACTTTGTGTCTCTCCGTATGTAAGATACTGTAGTCACTGGTGTAGCAGTTTCAGTGATCAATGCTACTTTTGCCTTCGTTTCATGAGCTTACGATATCTCATTTTCCCCGTGTCATTTTTTTAAAATGTTGGTAATGGGTGGTCCCATATAATACAAAAATCATTTTCTATATTGCTTTGTGGCTTATGTTTCCAGTGTTTTTCTGCTACTTCAGTATTAAAATGTTTGTACAATCCCCAGTGCAATAGTCTTGCCACATTACTAACCCTTTCAATCTACAGTCCTTATGCCATTAGTATATCAAAACCAGCAACAAGATATGCAACTGTTCCGTATTCTGTTTTAGAAAACATACATTTGTCTGTTTCTCCCACATGTTCAATGGACTTTGTAAACCAACGTATATGTAGTCCAGTATCTTGGGCTGCCTATACCGATTTATACTCAATGATTGGTCTGATGAGGGCCAGGTACAGTGGTATCATCTCTGTGGACCTAGATGTCATGCCCTTGCTTATTAGTTGAGCAACACAGAAGGATTTTCTACCTTGGACACTTGGTCAAAGGCTAGATTACTGTCTACGTGAGTTCCCAGATCCCTGACAAGTAAATCAACTTTTAAGGATATTTTATGATTACTTAATTACCCGGGATGGTAGACTTCCCAAAGGGTACTCTAATGCATTTCTTGATATTGAGTTTTAAGCCATGGCTTTAGCGCCAAGTGTTTGTGTGTATTAGACCTTCCTGAAGGGTGTTCTCGTCTTAGGGGTATTCAGTGATTGTTTCCAGTTTAGCAGTCCTGTTTGATCTTTGTTAGACAAAGGCCTTTGACATTAGCTTTCTACTCTGAGAAGTATGCACCAAAGGGGAGTGGGCCCAGCACAGAGCCATGGGAACTCCACTGGTGAAGGCTTCACAGATTCTAACCTTCTGGGTCTCATCAATGAGCCAGCTAGCTATCATGCGCGTTTTAAAGGGGGGGTTTATACCTAGTTCTGTAAGTTTGTTGAGAATGCCTGAGTGAGGTATCGCATCAAATGCATTAGCCAGATCTAGGTAAGCAATATGCACCATTTTCCCCTCATCCATTGCCTTAATTACTTTTTTCAAAGAAGTCCTTCAGATTCAGTTAAAATTACCTTCCTTTGACAAAGCCAAACCGGAATTAGATCTGGAGGTCTCCTATATCCTTGCTGATAAATTTCCATGATCATTCTTTCCATGACTTTGCAAATAAGACTAGTCAGAGTAATGGCTCTGTAGTTTCCAGGATCTGTTGAAGGTCCTGTCTTATGAATGAGGGTGACTGTCTCAGTCTTCCATTCATGTGGCACAAAGCCTGTTTAAAGACTGTGGTTAAATAATGACTCAAGGGGTCCTGAAAAGTTGTATTTTAGACTATTCAGAAGGCATCCTGGGATGTTTTGGGGGCCTGTTGAGACTGTGTTGTTGGAGTTAGAGTGCAGCTAGTACATGCTCCCTGGTTATAGTTGGAGGGTTACATTTGACAAGATTTTTGAGGGGATGGTTGGGGATGAGAGGGGTGTAAAGTTGGAAATGAATTTGTCCACTAACAGGTTTGCTGTAGTGCCAGACTTGGGGAATGTGGCACCGTTAACCACCAGTTCAGCACATTACTATGTGCTGCCCTTAAGGTTTCTGACATAGCTGTAGAAGGCCTTATGGTTGTCTTTCACCTGGGAGGCTATCTTAACCTTAAAGTTGGCTTTGATTGACCTAATTAGTGCTCTTATTTGCCTGTTTACTTTGAGAGAGTTTCTGTCTTTATGGGAATTACCCTTCCTGACTTTTGACATAATTTGGGCTGTCAGTAGAGCAGTTTGTTTCTGGGGCTAGTCCTGGGCTTATTTCTGTTGGGTACAGCAGCCTCTACGCAGCCATTGATATGGTTGTACAGAGTTTCTGCGAGCAATTCAGCATAAGCTGATGTGTTCTCTGGGTTTGGAGGGGCATTGAATTTTGGCAAAACATCACTTAATAAAAAGTAGTTTACTTTAGAACGGTTCCTGTTTCTGGTTTTAATGGAATTATGGAGTTGAGCTTTGGCCGGCTAACAACTTGGTTATATTCAACTGGACGTATAAGAGAATTTAAGTACCTTTATCTGCACTTTTAAAAAAAAAAAATACAGTATTTAATTTGATTTAAACTGTGTTGAAGGAATTTTAACTGAGCTGGCAGTTTTTCTGCTCTTCTGCTCTTTAGTAACTTGAACAGATGCTAGTGTTTGCTGAATTTTGTTATTTGCTAGTAATTATAGGTGTGGGGGTAGCCACATTTTTTGATTTCCTGTCCTTGCCTAGTTAAGTGGTGCATTGTGAAATTATTTTCTGCTTAAATACTGCTTATGTCTGTTATGTACTTGGAGCTTTTCTCCCCGGGCCTCCGCTGAAAATGGACATGTATCCAGTCGGACTCTCCCGGTTAACAAATGTAAAATAAATAAAATACCTCAGCTTTGGCCGGCTAACAACTTGGTTATATTCAACTGGACGTATAAGAGAATTTAAGTACCTTTATCTGCACTTTAAAAAAAAAAAAAAAAATACAGTATTTAATTTGATTTAAACTGTGCTGAAGGAATTTTAACTGAGCTGGCAGTTTTTCTGCTCTTCTGCTCTTTAGTAACTTGAACAGAAGCTAGTGTTTGCTGAATTTTGTTATTTGCTAGTAATTACAGGTGTGGGGGTAGCCACATTCTTTGATTTCCTGTCCTTGCCTAGTTAAGTGGTGCATTGTGAAATTATTTTCTGCTTAAAAACCTCAGCTTTGGCTGGCTAACAACTTGGTTATATTCAACTGGACGTATAAGAGAATTTAAGTACCTTTATCTGCACTTTAAAAAAAAAAAAAATACAGTATTTAATTTGATTTAAACTGTGTTGAAGGAATTTTAACTGAGCTGGCAGTTTTCTGCTCTTCTGCTCTTTAGTAACTTGAACAGAAGCTAGTGTTTGCTGAATTTTGTTATTTGCTAGTAATTACAGGTGTGGGGGTAGCCACATTCTTTGATTTCCTGTCCTTGCCTAGTTAAGTGGTGCATTGTGAAATTATTTTCTGCTTAAATACCTCAGCTTTGGCCGGCTAACAACTTGGTTATATTCAACTGGACGTATAAGAGAATTTAAGTACCTTTATCTGCACTTTTTTTAAAAAAAAAAATACAGTATTTAATTTGATTTAAACTGTGTTGAAGGAATTTTAACTGAGCTGGCAGTTTTTCTGCCCTTCTGCTCTTTAGTAACTTGAACAGAAGCTAGTGTTTGCTGAATTTTGTTATTTGCTAGTAATTACAGGTGTGGGGGTAGCCACATTCTTTGATTTCCTGTCCTTGCCTAGTTAAGTGGTGCATTGTGAAATTATTTTCTGCTTAAATACCTCAGCTTTGGTCGGCTAACAACTTGGTTATATTCAACTGGACGTATAAGAGAATTTAAGTACCTTTATCTGCACTTTTAAAAAAAAAATACAGTATTTAATTTGATTTAAACTGTGTTGAAGGAATTTTAACTGAGCTGGCAGTTTTTCTGCTCTTTAGTAACTTGAACAGAAGCTAGTGTTTGCTGAATTTTGTTATTTGCTAGTAATTACAGGTGTGGGGGTAGCCACATTCTTTGATTTCCTGTCCTTGCCTAGTTAAGTGGTGCATTGTGAAATTATTTTCTGCTTAAATACTGCTTATGTCTGTTATGTACTTGGAGCTTTTCTCCCCGGGCCTCCGCTGAAAATGGACATGTATCCAGTCGGACTCTCCCGGTTAACAAATGTAAAATAAATAAAATACCTCAGCTTTGGCCGGCTAACAACTTGGTTATATTCAACTGGACGTATAAGAGAATTTAAGTACCTTTATCTGCACTTTTAAAAAAAAAAAAAAAAAAAATACAGTATTTAATTTGATTTAAACTGTGTTGAAGGAATTTTAACTGAGCTGGCAGTTTTTCTGCTCTTCTGCTCCTTAGTAACTTGAACAGAAGCTAGTGTTTGCTGAATTTTGTTATTTGCTAGTAATTACAGGTGTGGGAGTAGCCACATTCTTTGATTTCCTGTCCTTGCCTAGTTAAGTGGTGCATTGTGAAATTATTTTCTGCTTAAATACCTCAGCTTTGGCCGGCTAACAACTTGGTTATATTCAACTGGACGTATAAGAGAATTTAAGTACCTTTATCTGCACTTTTTAAAAAAAAAATACAGTATTTAATTTGATTTAAACTGTGTTGAAGGAATTTTAACTGAGCTGGCAGTTTTCTGCTCTTCTGCTCTTTAGTAACTTGAACAGAAGCTAGTGTTTGCTGAATTTTGTTATTTGCTAGTAATTACAGGTGTGGGGTAGCCACATTCTTTGATTTCCTGTCCTTGCCTAGTTAAGTGGTGCATTGTGAAATTATTTTCTGCTTAAATACCTCAGCTTTGGCCGGCTAACAACTTGGTTATATTCAACTGGACGCATAAGAGAATTTAAGTACCTTTATCTGCACTTTTTTTAAAAAAAATACAGTATTTAATTTGATTTAAACTGTGTTGAAGGAATTTTAACTGAGCTGGCAGTTTTTCTGCTCTTCTGCTCTTTAGTAACTTGAACAGAAGCTAGTGTTTGCTGAATTTTGTTATTTGCTAGTAATTACAGGTGTGGGGGTAGCCACATTCTTTGATTTCCTGTCCTTGCCTAGTTAAGTGGTGCATTGTGAAATTATTTGCTGCTTAAATACCTCAGCTTTGGCCGGCTAACAACTTGGTTATATTCAACTGGACGTATAAGAGAATTTAAGTACCTCTATCTGCACTTTTTAAAAAAAAATACAGTATTTAATTTGATTTAAACTGTGTTGAAGGAATTTTAACTGAGCTGGCAGTTTTTCTGCTCTTTAGTAACTTGAACAGAAGCTAGTATTTGCTGAATTTTGTTATTTGCTAGTAATTACAGGTGTGGGGGTAGCCACATTCTTTGATTTCCTGTCCTTGCCTAGTTAAGTGGTGCATTGTGAAATTATTTTCTGCTTAAATACCTCAGCTTTGGCCGGCTAACAACTTGGTTATATTCAACTGGACGTATAAGAGAATTTAAGTACCTTTATCTGCACTTTTAAAAAAAAAAATACAGTATTTAATTTGATTTAAACTGTGTTGAAGGAATTTTAACTGAGCTGGCAGCTGCTCTTTAGTAACTTGAACAGAAGCTAGTGTTTGCTGAATTTTATTTGCTAGTAATTATAGGTGTGGGGGTAGCCACATTCTTTGATTTCCTGTCCTTGCCTAGTTAAGTGGTGCATTGTGAAATTATTTTCTGCTTAAATACTGCTTATGTCTGTTATGTACTTGGAGCTTTTCTCCGCGGGCCTCCGCTGAAAATGGACATGTAGCCAGTCGGACTCTCGGTTAACAAATGTAAAATAAATAAAATACCTCAGCTTTGGCGGCTAACAACTTGGTTATATTCAACTGGACGATAAGAGAATTTAAGTACCTTTATCTGCACTTTTAAAAAAAAAAAATACAGTATTTAATTTGATTTAAACTGTGTTGAAGGAATTTTAACTGAGCTGGCAGTTTTTCTGCTCTTCTGCTCTTTAGTAACTTGAACAGAAGCTAGTGTTTGCTGAATTTTGTTATTTGCTAGTAATTACATGTGTGGGGGGAGCCACATTCTTTGATTTCCTGTCCTTGCCTAGTTAAGTGGTGCATTGTGAAATTATTTTCTGCTTAAATACCTCAGCTTTGGCCGGCTAACAACTTGGTTATATTCAACTGGACGTATAAGAGAATTTAAGTACCTTTATCTGCACTTTTACAAAAAAAAAATACAGTATTTAATTTGATTTAAACTGTGTTGAAGGAATTTTAACTGAGCTGGCAGTTTTTCTGCTCTTCTGCTTTTTAGTAACTTGAACAGAAGCTAGTGTTTGCTGAATTTTGTTATTTGCTAGTAATTACAGATGTGGGGGTAGCCACATTCTTTGATTTCCTGTCCTTGCCTAGTTAAGTGGTGCATTGTGAAATTATTTTCTGCTTAAGTACCTCAGCTTTGGCCGGCTAACAACTTGGTTATATTCAACTGGACGTATAAGAGAATTTAAGTACCTTTATCTGCACTTTTTTAAAAAAAAAATACAGTATTTAATTTGATTTAAACTGTGCTGAAGGAATTTTAACTGAGCTGGCAGTTTTTCTGCTCTTTAGTAACTTGAACAGAAGCTAGTGTTTGCTGAATTTTGTTATTTGCTAGTAATTACAGGTGTGGGGGTAGCCACATTCTTTGATTTCCTGTCCTTGCCTAGTTAAGTGGTGCATTGTGAAATTATTTTCTGCTTAAATACTGCTTATGTCTGTTATGTACTTGGAGCTTTTCTCCCCGGGCCTCCGCTGAAAATGGACATGTATCCAGTCGGACTCTCCCGGTTAACAAATGTAAAATAAATAAAATACCTCAGCTTTGGCCGGCTAACAACTTGGTTATATTCAACTGGACGTATAAGAGAATTTAAGTACCTTTATCTGCACTTTTTAAAAAAAAAAAATACAGTATTTAATTTGATTTAAACTGTGTTGAAGGAATTTTAACTGAGCTGGCAGTTTTTCTGCTCTTTAGTAACTTGAACAGAAGCTAGTGTTTGCTGAATTTTGTTATTTGCTAGTAATTACAGGTGTGGGGGTAGCCACATTCTTTGATTTCCTGTCCTTGCCTAGTTAAGTGGTGCATTGTGAAATTATTTTCTGCTTAAATACCTCAGCTTTTGCCGGCTAACAACTTGGTTATATTCAACTGGACGTATAAGAGAATTTTAAGTACCTTTATCTGCACTTTTTTTTTTTAAAAAAAAATACAGTATTTAATTTGATTTAATCTGTGTTGAAGGAATTTTAACTGAGCTGGCAGTTTTTCTGCTCTTTAGTAACTTGAACAGAAGCTAGTATTTGCTGAATTTTGTTATTTGCTAGTAATTACAGGTGTGGGGGTAGCCACATTCTTTGATTTCCTGTCCTTGCCTAGTTAAGTGGTGCATTGTGAAATTATTTTCTGCTTAAATACCTCAGCTTTGGCCGGCTAACAACTTGGTTATATTCAACTGGACGTATAAGAGAATTTAAGTACCTTTATCTGCACTTTAAAAAAAAAATACAGTATTTAATTTGATTTAAACTGTGTTGAAGGAATTTTAACTGAGCTGGCAGTTTTTCTGCTCTTTAGTAACTTGAACAGAAGCTAGTGTTTGCTGAATTTTATTTGCTAGTAATTACAGGTGTGGGGGTAGCCACATTCTTTGATTTCCTGTCCTTGCCTAGTTAAGTGGTGCATTGTGAAATTATTTTCTGCTTAAATACTGCTTATGTCTGTTATGTACTTGGAGCTTTTCTCCCCGGGCCTCCGCTGAAAATGGACATGTATCCAGTCGGACTCTCCCGGTTAACAAATGTAAAATAAATAAAATACCTCAGCTTTGGCCGGCTAACAACTTGGTTATATTCAACTGGACATATAAGAGAATTTAAGTACCTTTATCTGCACTTTTTAAAAAAAAAATATACAGTATTTAATTTGATTTAAACTGTGTTGAAGGAATTTTAACTGAACTGGCAGTTTTTCTGCTCTTCTGCTCTTTAGTAACTTGAACAGAAGCTAGTGTTTGCTGAATTTTGTTATTTGCTAGTAATTACAGGTGTGGGGGTAGCCACATTCTTTGATTTCCTGTCCTTGCCTAGTTAAGTGGTGCATTGTGAAATTATTTTCTGCTTAAATACCTCAGCTTTGGCCGGCTAACAACTTGGTTATATTCAACTGGACGTATAAGAGAATTTAAGTACCTTTATCTGCACTTTAAAAAAAAAAAAAAAAAAAAATACAGTATTTAATTTGATTTAAACTGTGTTGAAGGAATTTTAACTGAGCTGGCAGTTTTTCTGCTCTTCTGCTCTTTAGTAACTTGAACAGAAGCTAGTGTTTGCTGAATTTTGTTATTTGCTAGTAATTACAGGTGTGGGGGTAGCCACATTCTTTGATTTCCTGTCCTTGCCTAGTTAAGTGGTGAATTGTGAAATTATTTTCTGCTTAAATACCTCAGCTTTGGCCGGCTAACAACTTGGTTATATTCAACTGGACGTATAAGAGAATTTAAGTACCTTTATCTGCACTTTAAAAAAAAAAAAATACAGTATTTAATTTGATTTAAACTGTGTTGAAGGAATTTTAACTGAGCTGGCAGTTTTTCTGCTCTTCAGTTATTACCACCCACCCTCCCTGGTTTTGTCTTGGTGTTTAATCTTAGTGGCCTTGAAACTGCCCGCCCCTCAGCCTGCCTCTGGGCTCATCTCATTTCCTCACTCAACTGAGTGCAGTGAGATCATATTCTGATTTCAGGCACTCCTACTGTGTACAAAGAGAGCATCTGGGAAACTGACAAAAAAAAAATGAAGCTCATTTCCTGCCTTTCCTGTTAAGTGGTATAGACTATTTGTAGGCTTCTGAGCCCCCAAGCCCTTCTGTGTTTGAGGGAAGCCTTCTAGCTTGTTTTTTTTTTCCTTATAACTAACCAGCTTTCTAGTTTCAGCTCTCAAATCTGTTTCTTTGATCTCAGCACTTGTTCAGATAAAAAAAAAAATTCATCTGCTTTTACTGTACTTGTGTTTCTACCTACTTCATTTTACTTTTGCATCATCTTAAAAATACTCAGTTGTATTTATTACTGCTTGGTGTAACTCATTCTAAGCCTTTTGGTTTAAACACTTGGGCTTCGGACCAGTTGTTTTGTACTGAGAGGGTTTGTGGTCTGCACTGTTGTGGCAGAACAGGTAGCTTACATCCTTCTAGGTTGGGAACTGCTGATTGAGGGCTCAGTGTCTGTTATTCCAAAAGTGTATTAATTCTGGTTTAAGCACTTGGGCTTTCAGGCCAGTTATTTTACATTAAGAGGGTTCGTGGTCTGCACTCTTGTGGGCGGAGAGGCTGGACTCTGCCCTTCTGAGCTGGGAATTTCTGGTTAAAGGCTTATAGTGCATGCATATCTGAACTGCTTCTTACTGAAGTTGGTGCGCCTTGTTTGCTGTGGCATAGACTGGATTCGAGCCTGCGGGATCTAGCGTGGTTTGTGTAACTTGAGCACTAATCCAGACATTCTCTAAAGTATTCAATTGTATTTATTACTGCTTGGTTGTAACTTGATTAAAGTGTAGCTATCATTCTAAGTCTTTTGGATTAAGCACTTGGGCTTCAGACCAGTTGTTTTACATTAGGAAGGTTTGTGGCAAGCACTGTGGTGGCAGGACAGGTAGCTTTCATCCTTCTAAGTTGGGAACTGCTGATTGAGAGCCCAGTGTCCAAGTGTATTAGTTCTGGTTTAGGCACTTGGGCTTCAGGCCAGTTATTTTACATTAAGAAGGTTCGTGGTCTGCACTCTTGTGGGAGAAGAGACTGGACTCTGCCCTTCTGAGCTGGGAATTTCTGGTTAAAGGTTTATAGTGCCTGAATATTTGAACTGTATCTTACTGAAATTGGTACATCTTGTTTGCTCTAGCATAGACTAGATCCAGGCCTGCTGAATCTAGCTTTGTTTATATGCTTGTTGTTTGTTTGCTTGTTATTTCCCTGGAAGCTAATTCCACCTAATACTGGCTTCTCAGCTTCTGTGGATCACTAGTGATATCTGCATTGCTTACTGTACTTATTTCCTTGTTTCACTTGAAAGAAAGTTACTGTTTGTCGTTTTTGCATTTAGTTACTTTTAACACATTGCACTCAAGTTACCTGGCACTTGCTCACTAAAGCAATTATATAAGTCAGCACTAAAAATTAAAAGCACTACACCCTCACTCCCCACTGGCCCTTGTTTTCAATTATTAAGGAATTCCCAATATTATTCTAGCATGTCCAAAGGTCAGTTGTCAATCTCCTCTCCGGTCCAGCTGGTGAATTTGGGAATCTTGAGGCAATGTTATAACTGCCTCATGTACACAGACAACCCTCTCCTCCTCCAACATAACACAAATACTTGGGAGAGATGCAGCTATTTAGCCAAACTGGAGGCTGAGCTCTCTCAACTCAGGACTGGCAAGACCAGACAGGAGGAGAAGGCAACTACACACACCACAAAACCAGCCTCACATAATGCTACCACACCACTGAATCAAACACATAATCACACAAAGACATACTCGGAGGTTCTGAGTAAAAATTTACCTAAACAGCAGAGGCCTCCAAAGCAGACACCCAAACAACTGCTACCTCAAGACACCCCACAAGCAACACATAAACCACAAAAGCAGTGTGCAAAGCAGTCACAGCCCTTAAAGCCAAATACAACACCAAACATACTTGTCATAGGTGACTCCATAGTCAGACACACTGACGTCCCACTCACCAGGCTGAACAAGGAGAGGGTCACAGTAAGCTGCCTATCGGGCGCTTGAATCCGCCACATAACACAAGCACTCGGGTCACTCCACGGCAAGTACAAATATGACACAGTCATTGTCCATGCTGGTGTGAACGACCTGAGACGTACCTCCCTGGACTACATGAAAAGAGACATAGAGGAGCTCTCTGATTATGTAGCCCAGGCAGGTATGACCCTAACCCTGAGCAGTATCCTTCCTTCACCAAGAATGATGCCACAATATAGAGAGAAGATGATCAGCTTTAACAACTGGCTTAATGTCTGGTGTCATTCAAAGGGGATCCAATGTCTGTCTGCCTGGGATGACATGCTTGACAAGCCACGCTGCTTCGCAAGGGACGGCTTGCACCTGTCACCCCTGGGATTTCGGATATTGGCTAAGGCTTTTGCCACCCCTATAGTGCCTTTTTTAGGCAAGGCTCAAATTCTAAACCTACCACCCTAGAAAACAAAAATGGGAAGAAACTGAGGGTAATGCTGCTCAATGCCAGAAGTCTAAATCTCAAAATGCACGCACTCGAGGCCCTTGTCAGTATGGAGAACATCGATGTCTGTGCTGTAACTGAAACCTGGTTCAAGGCTCCTGAGAGCACCCCGGCACTATTAGGTTTTACCTCATATCACGCATTCCGGCCCCAAAACCCGGACCACACCACAGAAGGAGGGGGTGTATCCATATTCATAAAGGATACCCACACCTCCAGGTTGGTGGCAACGCACGAAGCTTTGGAAACCATCCAGGTGCAACTAACCATAGGCAAAACTGCTCTACAAATTGTAGCATGCTACAGGCCACCCTCTCAAACTCAGGAACACCACACAGCCTTCCTGAAGACACTGGAGGGTATAAATGTATCTCCAAACACCATCATATTGGGTGACTTCAACTACCCGAATATAGACTGGGAACATTACTCAAGCCCTAACTTTCTAGCCCAACGGTTCCTGGAGTTCATAAATTCAAATGCCATGGAACAGCTAGTCACTGTTCCCACGAGAGTAGAAAATATACTAGATCTCATGATCACAAACATGGGGACAAAATGCTCCACACCGGAAGTATATCCCTCATTGGTGAGATCTGATCATAAACTAATCTCACTGGAAATCCACATCCGCCCCACCCCAAACAAAAAGACCACAGTGAAGAACTTCTCTAAAGCAAACTTCACACTACTCAAGACTGGTGTGGTATCCTTCAAGGCCCCTGAGACAGTGTAAACCACAACCCAAGCTGCGGAAGCCCTTACAAATGCCTTCTATGAACACCTCCAGGACTGCATGGATCAGGCAATCCCAAATAAAACCAAGACTCATTCCACAAAGGGCAAACGTCCAGTCTGGTGGGCCCCAGCCATTAACAAACTTTACAATAAGAGGAGAAAGCTATTACATGATAGAACAAAATCCATAAAAGGGAAGTCACCCCTGATCATTATTAGTAAAAAAATACGAGCACTCATAAAATCACCTAAGGCCAATTTTGAGAGAAAAATTGCCATGGATTCAAAGGACAATCATAAGGCCTTTTTCAGCTATGTTAGGAACCTGGGTGGAAACTCCCAGATATGCTCAGAATTAGTCCAAAATGATACAAAAATCACTGAACCCACAGACATTGCCAACATACTGGCAGACAGGTTCAGTGCAAACTTCACCCCCCTCTCCCCCCCAAAGGAGAGATAACTATCCCAGCGGAGTGTAGCCTCCCAGACATGTCAAATGCGCAGGTGAAAGCTGCTCTCTCTAAAGCTAAAAACACAGCATCAATGGGACCGGATGGTGTCCCCGGCTGTGTGCTACACGAGCTAAATGAGGAATTAAACCCGCACATAAGGCAGCTGTTTAATCTTAGCCTTACCACAGGATACGTGCCCAAAGAGTGGCGTACGGCAACTGTGGTCCCACTCCACAAAGGTGGTGCCTCTACGGACCCTGGTAATTACCGCCCCATAAGCTTAAGTCTAGTCTGCAAAGCTATGGAGAGGATCATAATGGAGCTCATAAACAAAGATATAGGGGACTTGCAGACATTGGACCCGACCCAGTTTGGCTTCGTCAAGGGAAGATCATGCCTTTTGAACTTGGTCAACTTCTTCGAAACAGTCACCAAGGCCATTGATGAGGGAAAGGCAAGTCCATACAGCCTACCTTGACCTTGCAAAGGCTTTCGACACAATACCCCACTCGGGTATTGTAAAAAAACTTACCAGCTTAAATGTAAACCCATATGTCACAAGATGGGTTGCAAACTGGCTTAAGGACAGAACCCACAGGGTTAGAGTTGCTGGCGCTATGTCAGACTCCAAGCTGGTCACAAGTGGTGTCCCACAGGGCTCGGTCCTTGGCCCCCTATTGTTCGGCATCTACTTCTCAGAAGTACAGGCCAACATGGGAGGTCTTTGGCTGACAAAGTTTGCAGACGACTGCAAACTGGGTGCCATAGTGGAAAGTGCATCGGACACGGATATCTTTCAGAAGGGACTCACGGAAACAGATAGCTGGTGCCAGAGCCATGGCCTGAAGTTAAATGCCAAAAAATGTATTGTCATACCCTTCGGGAAAAACAAGGTAACCCCAAGCTACCATATAGGTGGCAATCCACTAAGCACAGAAGAGGTTATCAGGGACCTGGGGACCCAGGTTGACAGTGGCCTTTTTTTTGACACTCACGTTGCTAAAGTGGTTAGAAAGACCTTCTACATTGCCCACCTGATCATGAAGGGATTCACATCCAGATCTAGTGAGGTCATTGTTCCCCTGTACTCTTCACTTATCAGACCAATGATAGAGTACAGTGCCCCATTCGGGATGTATCTCGCCCGACATCTGCAGCAATTGGAGAGACCCCAAAAGTTTCTCACCAAAAGGATAAAGGGACTCCAAAATCTGTCATATGCTGCCAGATTGAAGAAACTCCAGCTCTATTCAGTCGCATACCGTCTGCTCAGAGGTGACATGTGCCTGACATACAAGGCCATGTCCAACCCGGAATTAATGGACATGCTCCACCTCAAAAAATCCAAATCCACCAAAACCACTAGAGCAAGCGACTTAAACCTTAGCACGGATATAAATAGGACGTGCTGGAGGGATAGATTTATCACTCAGAGACTCCCTATGCTGTGGAATAGAGTCCCGGTCCATGTGAGGCAGAGCACCTCGCTGGCTCTGTTCAAGAGAAATCTTGACCTGTGGATGGGAGATCGTAGGTTTACCCCGGGAATCATCTCTGTGTCACTGCTGGACAGAGGCACAACAAACTAATGGGTACAGTATTTTTTCATATAAGGGGTGGCGTAAGCCACAAAAATTCGGGCTAGGCTTATAAATGCCTTGGAGCAGATAGCCTAGTATAAACCTATGAACCTATTTCAACAGAGACCTCATTATGGTCTGACCTTACTGGGAAGGATGAGACATTGGAGAGGGTGTAGCATTCTCCCATATTTCTATGCATGAGGTCCAGTATGTTGGAGCATCTAGTGCGCATATTGGCTCCCTTTTACGCTGTTGCAAACGCAGGTTGTTGAATGTGTCTTTGTCGAACTGTAAAGCGTGAAAAGGCAAAATAGTAAAGCGGCTTTTCAGTGAATTCTTTCCCTGGGAAAGAATTTGTGCGTCTGCTTTAGCTACTTTGCCTTTTTGGCACTGTAGTGCAATCTCGGAGTTGGTATATTTAAGTAGGTGGGGTGTGGGGGGCACAGCCCCCCCCCCCCACATTAAGTAATGTTTTATAGTTTTTTTTGTTTCAGAACAGTGATTGTTTTCCATTGGAAAATAATCGCTGTTCTGAAAGTTTCGACGTTTTTAGCTTTCGCTTATCTGAGCGTGCAGTATGATAATATAGTCCCCACATATTCACTGTTTGGTTAAGGATGGTTAATTTTACAAAGTCCAGGAATCTCTGTAGATTTGAGGCCATGTAGGATTCCCAGTTGTAGAAGAATAATAAAAGTCTCCTATGAGAAGGGTAAGTGTCTTCAGCAGGTCCAAGTATGCATTGCAAGCTTCTTGGACATGGAGGGTGAGCTACAGCTGGCTAGGATTTGGTTCAGGATTTTGTTTATGGTGATCTGCATGTAGAGGAACTCCAACATGTCATCCTGTTTGACCATCCTAGAGGTATGCTTGTTATATTGAGACACCTCAGCCTTTAGCCCTTGTCTGTGCAGCCACTGTTCTAAAAGTGTGGCACTGAAACCTTGCACTTCTGGGGTACTCTCTGCCACTTTGAACCAGGTCTCGGTAACTGTACAGATGTCTATATTCTCGAGTGTAAGGAGGCTTGGAGCGAGAGTAGTTTTTTTTTTTTTTTTTTTTTTTAGGCTTCTGGCATTGAACAGCAACACACTGACATTCAGTTGAGTTGATTTTGCTATTTTGGTAGGTTTGTCAATTTGGCAATACCTAAAAAAAGGCAGTTTTGAGGTAGATAAAAGTTTTAGCCAGTATCTGAAAGCCTAGAGGAGAGCTGTACAGACCATCCCTGGCAAAGCAACATGATGTGTTAACCATGTCCTCCCAAGCTGACAAATATTGAATCTCCTTAGAATAACACCAGAAAGACAGCCATTTGTTGAAATCAATAATTTTTTGCTCATATTGTGGCGTCATCCACAGTGATGATGATGATAATATGCTGCTCAGTGCACTGTGACATCATCCTCACTGATACATTGTATCATTGTATCATCCTCAGTGATGATGATAATATGCTGCTCAGTCTTAGGATCACACCAGCCTGAGACACACAGTCTGAAAGCTCCATAATGTCCATGGAAGTACATCTCCAGTCATTTACACCTACATGGACTATGATGGAAACATGTTGGTACTGGCAGCATAAAAACTTGAGTGCATGTGTTATTCGGCAGATTCTGGCTCCAGATAAGCAGTTGACAGTTACCTTCTCTGTGGTTCAGCCTGGTTAGAGGGGCATCAGTATATCTTACAATGGAGTCCCCTGTAAGAATCCTGGGAATTGTATTTTCTTGGCTTAGGGGTGTAATGTTTGGGACTCCGCTGAGAATGACAGTATGTGTAGTGTTAGGTGTTGTTTTTTCGGAGTGCCTTTGGGCTTGCACAGACATAGCTTTGACAACAGATGGTCTAGGTGATCTTTGTTTAAGATGAAGTGCCTCAGCATATGGTAGTGTATGTGTATTATATGAGGTGGGTGTTGTGTATGTGGTTTCGACAACCTGATGTGTACTTGTATGCGAGAGTTGACCTCCAGTGTCATTGTGTAAGTACATATTTTGCATACTATGTCTGCTTCTTTAAGGATTAGTGCTTGTCAGTAAACATGAGACAATTGCCACATTCTCTCAAGATGCCCATATCCACCAAACTGGCTACAGAAATGTTAGGAAATTGCATATCCATACTGTCCAGTCCTTTGATTTGTGAGCCTCAAGAAGGTGGTGTATTGATTTGTGAGCTACATTGGGGTTGTGTATTGGGGTTAGAAGGCTATTAAGGATGCTTTATTGGCTCAGATTTTTCTGAAAAGTACTAATTCTGCTAACTTTAATGTTTACACAATACTGAATTCTACTAAATCTGTAGGTATTGCCACCCGACTCACAACTAGCTGCTGTAAGCTTGTTGGCGCATAAGGTATTTGTGCTATTTTGCCGCTTTAAAGCCTACAGTTTTATGGGCTGTTCTACAGGGAAATTTTGCTTTCTAGGTTTTTGCTACTGTACAGGGCACTGCTAGCCCATGCAAATACACAGAATTTATAGCAGCATAGAAAAAGCAGAAAACAAACTAATTAGCCCTCTGGCCAATAAAATGACTACATTATGAGACCTTTTGTGTATTTCCCAACTCAGACCTGGCAAACACCACCTGACACACAGTGAACAAACCCAGTCCCACGAGTGCAATGCTACCACAACTAGCTGGAAAATCCCTTGCTGAAGGCAATTTCAAGACAGTCATACAGCAGTGATTGAGAGGAGGAGCAATTAAAAAAAAAATCTGTGAAATGTACGCATAAATGCAGGAAACAGTAGCGATTGCTAAAAAAAAGCTTAAGTGCGATTTAGTAATCAAAGGTATTTAACTTTGCCTGGATGGCACTGGATACACGTAAAATACTTCTGGAGTGCAAGCTAGGACTCCCAAGCTTTGCTGAGCTCCTGGAAAATTAGCAGAAGACAATATGCAATAAGAGAGGTTTACTCAAGAGCAAATACGTGTTTGCTGGGTTGGGTACTCAGTATCATGGATCTGTGGAAAAAATGGGTGGGAAGAGAACTTACTTAGATTATACAACAGCCAATAGCAATGAAAGAGGGGAGGAAGGGACTTTGGAAATCAGATTATCATAAGGGGTGGAGGTCAGAGACACAGCCTTATAAAACAACAGCAGCTAAAGGGTGTGCATTTTGGGTAGAATAAGCAGGGAGGGGGCATCCAAGTAAATAAAGGCAATATTGGAGTTTAGACTTGCTGTTTAAGCAAATACACTAGCAAGCAGCCATAGCTGAGGGTTTTGGTTGTATTTTATTTTATTCATTGCAAAAGTTTCTTTCCCTGCTACTGCTTTAAGGGGGGGGGGGGGTGTTGGTGAGGGAGAGAGATTATATTCGCTGTTTAAGCAAGAGCACTAGCAAGCGGCCGCGTTTCACGTGCATGATTCAAAAATGCGTCGTGGGTCAAAATGTGACAGGTGCAGGAGTGTAACAGAGTTTAAGGATTTTCTTTTTAGTTACTTGTAAGTTCCTTTTTAAATAGACAGATTAACTAATTTGTAGTTGCAGTCAATGATCGATGAAAAATCATTTTCTCCACTGAATTCATTGTATCATGTATAACACATTCCTACAGACTTTAGTAGACTCAGACAAATAAATGTATTAAATGTGTCGAGTCGACACACTTGGTTATGGAACTGGAGAGTTTAAGTAAAGAGATTTCATCACAAGTGGCTGAATGTGAATTTTTAGTAAGCGATAAATTGGATTTAAGGCACAAAGCTCATTCTGAACAAAGTAAGGCTAATTCGGAGGTTTTTCAAATGGATATTAATTCCTTTTTGAAGAAGAATAATTTTAGTTGTAACTCAAATACATTGAAGAACCATGTATTTTTATTCAGAAAACCACTCCCAGTGTTTCATTTTATTTCAAATTTATTTAAAGTTTTCTTATACTGTTTTCTTGGTGGATGTTTTTTACTGCTGGATTAAAAAATTCCAACTACTGAATTAAAAGATTTCAAAGCTAATACACAAAGTGAAGTGATTTTTCTTTCATATCCAAAAAGTTTTATGGATTATATAAAATGTGTGTGTGTGTGTGTGTGTGTGTGTGTGTATATGTGTGTGTGTGTGTGTATATGTGTGTATATGTATAAATATATATATATATATATATATATATATATATATATATGTGGAGTCTGCAATCTGAATGGCCTTTGGCCATTAAGCAGGAATTAAAGAACGCTTAAACAGTTTAGCTCTTCCAGAAACTTTAGCTTAGTGTGATGGGTTAGTAAGAGATGGGTCAGATACAGAATGCAACTTTAAGCAAGTAAAAGATAAGTAATCATTAGTAAGTCTGACTTCACTGTCCATGATGTTCACTTTTCTGTTAGACCTTACACATCAGGATTGTCTTAGGCCTTAGTGAAGGTGCATGTGGCAGTTATTCCAGCCTACCTGTCTTGGGAGCCCCCATCTTAATTCTTTGTTACCAGTAAAGCAATATGTTTTTCATAAGGATTACTACTGGAGTAGCCTAAGCTATGTGGGTTATGTTCTGCTAAAGATAGAATAGCCAGCTTCTAAAGCTTCAGGGATCCTTCGACATGCCCAGTCTGTTAGACAACTTGTGCTAAGCTGACTAAAAGACAGGTTTGGGCACCAAGTCTTTAAGAGCTTTACTGCAACGGAGGATTGCACTCATTTGTGTGTTTTTGAGGATTGACAATCGGCTATCACTGTCCCATTACTGGAAAGCTAAGTTTTTTTTTTTCAGGGAAAAAAAAGAACGTCTACTTTTTTGACAAACTCACATTTTGTTATGTAAAACTTATTTAATTATGCTTGTGAGAAGTGTTTTAATGACTCTTGTATGACTTTTAATCACTTTTAAACAGGATCATCCCTTTTGTATTTTTGTGGTAAAAAGTTGTTAAAACTAATTTTAAACTACTTTTTCTGTGATAAAATGCTATTTCACTTTTGGGGGCTGAGGTAAGTATTTAAAATTTTTTTTTTTTTTTTACTTTGTTTTAATGGGAAAAATTACTTTTTTAAAAGCTTTCCTGTTTTACTGAATATTGCAGACAGGCTTCAGTGGGAATCGGGCACCTTTTCCAGCTTACCAATGGAACAAGGTTCTTTCTTCTTCCAGCCACAAAGAAAAAAAAAACTATTAAGCAGCCTTTGCCAGCACAGTAGGGTACTAAAGTCCCTCAATCGCTGTGTCCAAAACTGGTTCCTTATACCACTCATGCTTTCCCTGGTTCCCTCTGGTGTGGTCCCTGTAGCCATTCTGGACTGGGGATTAGACGCATCTGTTGGAATGCCCTTAGTGGGCAAGAGAGAACTCCAGTTGTGTTGGTCCTAAGAAAAGGCTTAGAAAATGCCACTCCTCCTAGCCAGAAAGAAGTACCCATCCCTAGTAAGTTTTTTTTGTGGCAAAAGTGGGTCTGTTTCTTCAGAAATTCCCTTAAAAAAACATAAACATACTGCTTCCCCTGTATCATTTACTCTGGACAGGAGTAATTTATTGGGCTTAGCTCAGCATTTAATTCAGGCTCTTGACCCTTCTTGTATGTTTCTGGTAAAAGAAAAGGGATTCTTCATTTTGAAAAGATTCAAGATACTAAACCTTGAAAATGATTGTGAAGGGACAAATGTTGTTGTCTTCACAGCTTTCTGATTCAGATTTTGAGGAGTGTGGCTTCAGACAGTCATTTTGAAGCACTTTTTCTCTGAAACTCTTTCCAGAATGAATTTATTGTTTCAGTGGATAAACAGTGATATTTCTTAGTCCCTTATGAAGTATTGTGATTTGTTACAACTTGAATTTCTAGAACTTATCCTTTATTCAGCCTTTTCTTTCTGCTTTGAAGTATGTTTTTGTCGCAGCCTGCAGCTTCCCTGACAACCAGCCTGCAGCCCTCAAAAAAAGCAAATAGACCATGTAGTTTGTGCACTAATCCCGGATCAGAACCAGCATCTATTGCCTTAGTAAAGTCAGCTGCTGCTTGCACGTTTTGTGAATACTAATCCCTCTCCTTCTGAGAAGGATTTGAAGGCTTTTGATTACATTTCGGAAGTATATCCTTCTGCAATGCTTGTTTTTAGAACTCTCATCTGTCAAGTTCATATGCTGAAGTTTATCTGTTGGGAGAAAATGAGGAATGTTTTGGCATATGATTCTTCTGAGGAGAAATCTGCATAATTTATATAACTTGTAATTTGTGTAACTTAGTTACTTCTGTGTTTTAATTGATTACACACTGTTTAAAATGTGCATATGATGTTAATGTCACTTCCATGGTTTCTTCCTTTGCAACTGTTAGGAGGAGGTTTGCTTGGCTATGTTCCCAAAACCTCTGAGGATGTCATAAATGAAATTTTGAATTCTCCATTGAACAGAGACATAGTATATGGACCTTCTGCTGCAGAGGTCATTAAGATTGTCAGGAGAGAGGAGAGTTAATTCAAGGGATCGCTCTGATTTTTCAGATGTCCTTCACCAATTTCCCAAGGGGTCCAATGCTCCCTCTACAGTCTTCTTTAAAGAACAAAAACAGGCCCAACATGATGCTGGTTAACAAACATGTAAAAATCAGTGGTAGAGAGGTTCCAAAAAGAAAGCAGGGTTATCCCAGAGCAAAGGATAGTCTAATAAGTCTAAATGACTATATGAAGGAAACCCCCCTGGCAGTCTCTTAAACTTACCAGAAATTCTTACCTCCATTTCTGGCATTTTCTCCATTTTGCAGTCTATCCACTGTGTTTTTTTTCGTGTGGTTTTATTCAACAGATAGTTTGAGCCAGGTGAGTTCTGAGAATAATCCATCAAGCTCAGAGAATGCAGTAGGAGTCTTTACCTTTTTGGGGATTCCTCCTCATCTGCTGGAACAAACTTCTTTTCCTGTCCTGTCATTCAGCACATGCTTGCTTAAGGGGTGATAGAAACGTTCCCTCCTCCACAGATAGGGGAACAGTTTTACTCAAGGATGTGTATGGCACGAAAAAGAGAGGATTCTTGGAGACCAGTTCTGGATTTCTCCTTAGCCTAGCCTATCGGCCCTAGGGCCTATACAAGCCTAGCCATAACAATTCCCTGGCTATTTCTTCCCACAGTATTTACTTCCCTGGCCCCCTGTCTAGCAGGGTGACTGACGTGATCCCAGGGGTGAATTTCCTATCTCCCATCCAGTCATCAAGGTTCCTTTTGAAGAGGGCCAAAGAGGTGCTTTGCTTGACATGTATGGGCAGTCTGTTCCAGAGTCTGGGGAGTCTCTGGGTCAGGAACCTATCCCTCTAGCATGTTTTGTTCATTGTGATGACGAGGTTTAGATCCCTGGATGGTGTCTCTCTGAGGGATTGGGATTTCTTTAAGTGTAGCTCATCCAATAGCTCTGGGTTTGACATGGCCTTGTATGTTAAGTAGAGATCGCCTCTGAGTAGACGATATGCGACAGAGTATAGGTGGAGTTTTTTTAGACGGTCAGCATAGGGCATCTGCTTTAGTCCTATGATTCTCTTGGTGAGGTATTTCTGCGGCCTTTCCAGTTGTTGCAGAAGTCTTGAGAGGTACATACCAAGTAGGGCGTTGTATTCTATAATGGGTCTAATGAGGGATGAGTTCAGTGCGACAATGACCTCCTTTTGTTTGGATGAAAAGCCCTTAGTGATGAGGTGTGCCACGTAGAAGGATTTCCTGACTGTTGTGGCGATGTGGTTATTGAAGTTGAGACCACTGTCCACCTGTGTCCCTAATCTCTTATCACACTTTTGGTGTTTAGTGTACTGCCATCTATGTGGTAATTCACGGGTACATGTTTTTTCCCATAGGGATTAACTATACATTTCTTGGCATTGAGCTTGAGCCCATGGCTTTGGCACCAAGCATCTGTTTTTGTAAGACCCTTTTGTAGAATATCCACATCTTTTGGGGATTCAGTAATGACTCCCAGTTTGCAGTTATCTGCAAACTTTGTTAGCCAGAGTCCCTTAGTGTTGGCCTGCACTTCAGAGAAGTAGATGCCAAACAAGAGCAGTCCCAGGACTGAACCTCGAGGTACTCCACTTGTCTGGAGCTGGATTTTGGAGTCAGCTACTTTTACAGTGTGGGTTCTGTCAGTAAGCCAGTTGGCAACCCATCGAGTGACGTAGGGATTAATGCCCAGCTTAGTAAGTTTATCTATGATTCCAGAGTGGGAGATGGTGTAGAAGGCCTTGGCGAGGTCCAGATAGGCTGTGTGGACTACCTTACCTATGTCCAAGGCTCTGGAGACTGATTCGAAGAAGTCAGTCAGGTTCAGGAGACAAGATTGGCCCTTCACGAACCCAAACTGCATGGGGTCCAGTGTTTGAAGGTTGCCAATGTCTTTGTTTATAAGTTCCATGAAAATACGTTCCATGGCCTTGCAGATCAGGCTTGTCAGACTGATGGGGCGGTAGTTCCTGGGATCCAAGGTGGATCCCCCTTGTGGAGTGGGATAACTGTAGCTGTGCGCCACTCAGTGGGCATGAAGCCTGAGGTGAGGTTATGATTAAACATGGCACTTAGGTGAGGTCCTTTCTTAACCTCTTTATAATAGTGCCCAATTTCAAAATGTTGCCACTTCAAAACTTGTTACCCCTTAATCCCCATTTGAGTTTTCTAGTGACCTTAGATTTAAAGATGCATATCATCACATCCCTATAGATACATATTTTAGACATTTCTTAAGGCTTTTTGTGTCTAGATTGTATTATCATTTTTTTGCAATTACACTTTGCTATATCTATTGCTCCATGGGTATTTGCAAAGTATCTGTCAGTGTCATTAGCTGTCACTTGGACCTTCTGTATGTTCTTTTGGAATCCAAGCCTGTGTAGAAGTCTTGTCTGGCTCCTTCACACAGGATTGTTTTCCTGTTGTGACTCCTGGACATCTCAGTTCAAAGAACGTTTCTTATACAGGAAAAAAATAATAATTGTGTTTAGATCTGTTTCTGAGTTTTTCCATTCAGACTACTGTCTCAGCAAGGGAATTCCTCAGGATTCTGGGTTTTATCACATGTATAATTCTCATGATAACCTCTTGCAAGACTCCACTTGAGAAGATTCCAGTGTTACCTGAAATCTTTACGTTCCGAGTATTAACATTCCGTGAGATTTCATATTCCCATTTTGGGGTTTGTGAAGAGAGAGTTTGGAGTTGACTCCAGAATTCTCAGAATCCAGGATTCCCACTCTTACTTCCTGCTCCAGTACATTCAGTCACAGCAGACACCGCATACAGTGCTTGCAGTGCACTGTCTGTGGAGATAAACATGCAGGGTTTTTGGAACAAAAAAGACAGACCAAAACACACAGCCATAAAGGAGATTCTGTTAACAATGCTGTCAACACTGTAAAATCATTTGTGGTCCCCAAGACTTCGTGTTTACAGACAACACCAGAGTGATATGGCACATAATTAAAAGGGAAACCAGATCTCACCCCCTATGCAGACTACTGTAGCTTGGGGTAGAGCTTTTCAGCACACTCTACAGGCATCGTACATTCCGTCAGATCAAAATTGTGTGGCAGACAAGCTGAGCAGGACCAGCAGAGATAGAAATGATATCAAAGGGTCTTCCAAGATTTAATCCAGCTGCAGGGAACCTCCCTCAGATGGTTCTCTTTGCCTCCACTCGCAACAATCATTTGGTAAAACTCTGCCCCAAGACTCCATGCAAAGAGGCCTGGGAGATGGTTACTTTTTCTTTTTCTTGGGCAAGAATGTTCTTTTCTGCTTTTCAGCCCTTCTCATTAATATCCAGGGTCATTCTGAAGATTCAGAAGGGCTCCCTAAAGATCATTGCAGTGATTCCCTTCTGGCTCAAGCAACAAGGATTGTCCATTTTTTTGGAAAAACCAACACAAAATGGTGATCTCTTTGCATCTGCTTTTATTATTTTATTGAATACTATGCCAGGACCAAATGTACTACAGCCATGTCATCAACTTTTGCCTTCCTGGGAGCCAAAACCCGGGCTAATTTAGAAGATGCTCATGGTGATATGTCTAGACCTTTTCCAAACATTATAACCTGGGCATTACCTCTAGCTCCAGGGTATGATTTGCCATAACCATCTTACTGGGATTGTTGTAGCCTACACCATTTCTTGGCAAGGCACCCAGTGGTCTGTAAGCTCTGAGTTTTCAAAATGTTATGACTTTTGTGACTTCTGCAACATGATGTTGATGAACATAACAGCTGTATTAAGAACTTACAATACCTGTAGATGTCTAAAAATGTTCACTGTTGCAGTAATATTTCACTCCCTGCCCTCTTTTTCCTTATCTATAGGCATCTTGGAGTTGGGATGGATACGCCATAATCTACCTTTATCTTCCCTCACTGCTACTTTTACAAGGCATCCCCAGTTTGATCTGTTTCCTCTTATTTACTTTGATAACCGGGTTTGTGGGTTGGTCCACAGACCACTTTCACTCATTACATGGTCCATTTAGGCAGTAACAGCATACAGAAATTTACAAACACATGTCGCAGTGGTTGAAGGAGTACATACACAAAAGGAGTAAACATACTGCAGATATACATAAGATAAATGTAGGGAAAAACACCTTTCAGAAATGTGCAACTGTGATGAATATCTGCAAATATGAGTCGCTTACCATTTTCAAGTTGGCAGTTATCAATCTACTTCTCAAAGTACAAAGAGCAGGCATTTCAATAAAATAAGTAAGTGTGAAAGTATATTACCAGTGTTGAGTTTAAGAAGTGATAATTCAATAAAGGTGTTTGGTAAAAAAAAAGAATATAAATAAATATTGGTATGTATATCTGAACTCATTTTCTGAAGTAATTTGACTAAGGTACTCAAGAAATTGCACACAGAACTCTCCTAGAACATGGATAGACAGTATTAGGGGATCTTCTGGTGTGATTGCCTGTGCCACTAATTGAATGCAAGTCACCAAAGGGCATGCTACACCTGTGATCTCAGCCAACAGGGCAAGAAAAACTAAAGATGGTTCAGTCAGATAAACCCCCCTTATACCACAGATGAGCTGACACCCAGGTGATAGGGCATCCATCCAGTAGAGAGAGGGAATGGTACAAAGTTCTGGAAGTCAGGGTGGCTGTCAGTCCTTCTACGACAAAGTGTCTGTGTTTCGCATTTGGTGTATGTTAACTTTTAATTTCATACAGACTGAGCAGCTACTCTTTCTTTTTCAGTTTTCAGAGAACCTCCCAGACTGCCCTTGTCTTTATTACATAGCTCCCTGGAGACTCTTCTTCAGAACCCTCTCTGGACCCAGAGGTCAGTAATTTGATTTTGCCAAGTAACTGTAGCCATCACATACACAGAGAGGCAACTAGTCCTTATTAGTTGTTATGAAAACTTGCCTTTCTCTAGTTTGGCTTCCTGCTATGTATTTCCTTTCCATAATTCACCCTCTGATAAAAACAGCTCTAGTTGACACAATCCCACAATGAGCTATATTTTTAACCTCGGTGAATTTTCCAGGTTCAACAGTCACTATGCCACAATGCAATTTATTCCTCTCAGCAAACTCAAAAATGTAGCTTCTTCCAAAGAATGTAAATTTTTGTGGTCTTTGCACTGGTAACACAGTACCTTTAATACAGTACAATACTAGACTGCTAGGAAAAGTCTTTGGAAACAGAATTTCTTATGTAGTTCTCAGCAGAACAAATTCCAGTCTTCACTTACTGGTTTTCTTTCTGTCTCCTGATGAGCGTATTCCCCACACTCGCTAATCTGGTGACCAGGTTCCCCTTCAACAAGAGTGAATGCTCTCTGCTTTGGGCTTTCTTTAGCCCTCTCTTCTCAGTCATTTGTTAATTAAGAACACCTATTCAGTAACTACCCAGACAGGTCTTCTCTTTTCTTAAAGATACAGAGTAGTATATTAGGACACACTTAAAGCAGTACTGCTGTAATGTACAATGAATGCTTATATACACAATATTTACAAAAATTAACATGTTTCCATACTTTTGGTCAGTTGGATGCTTTTGATTGGTGAGAGCCATTATACTATGTTGCATTATACACAAACGAGTGCACATACCCAAGTATTTATATACATTTAAAACAGACTTCCAAAAAGGTAACATGAAATTGTACAAAGGAATAATAAAACAAGCTGTTTTGTTTATACACATTTAATAGACTTCATCAGACTAAACCAGATTTTGCTGCTCATTAAGTATGTTCAAAATAATAAGATTTTTATGCTCCGATCACAGTGAATTGTTAATAAATAAAAAATCACTTTAATATAAGCTAATATTCATCCATTAAATATAAATATATTTAAAATAAGTTGATATACATCCATTAAATATAAATATATTTAAAATAAAAATCAACTTAAACTTTTTTTTAATTCTGCCTTAATACTTACTAATTCATTTAACCCTGGGGGGGGGGGACACAGCCCTAATCTAATGTGCCACCTCATTTCTAACATTTCCTTCCCCTCTTTCATTAATTTCTGTGTGGGCCAGACCAAAAAACATTCATTTTGGGTATTTCTTACACTTCTCACTGTGTCTGTATAATGTCTTATATTTACCTTCTGTTTTTTTTGTTTGTTTGTTTTTTGAGGTACAGTGTGGATTCTCACCTTTAGCTGCACACATTACATTTGGCAATATAAAACACTCTTTCAGTAGTACAGTTATAATGTCCATTAGTTCCAAATGTCTTGTTTAAACTTTCTATTAATACATATGGGCAGTTAGCCATATACATGCAATATCCACCGTTCCCCCGCAGGAATACTTTTTTGCCTTAAACTATTTTGAATTGATACTTTGCCTTTTAAACACAATTTCACATGAGTACCCTTCTTATATCCAAACATGGGATACTCCCCCAGACTTTGTCGCACTATTTGATTAGCTTTTAAAGTCTTCCATTTGTTTATCTGCATAGTCATACAGCTGTCTATTAATCATTCTGTATTCTACTTTTTTCTCACATATAATTCTAACCTCACTACATCGACTTCCTTTCTGTATAATAGGAATATAAACTTTTGTTCTGTTGTTCTTGACATATATAATTTCATGTATCAACTCACAGGATAATCACTATTTAGAAACATTATCATAATTTCTTCCACTGCTACTTTAAAATCTTCTTCAGATCCATACGTCCGTCCACAACCCCTTTTTTCCCAATTTTGCACATGGGGTCAGGGTGCCACTTCAACGGTGACAATCTTCTAAAGCCAATGTTTACAGCACCGGGTGGCTACTCCTGCTATGGTTGTTCACTCCACGCATTCACATGTGCACTCACACCTATGTCCAATTTAGAGTGTACAGTCCACCTACTGCATGCCTGTGGAATATGGGAGGAAACCAGAGCACCCGGAAGCGACCCTCGCAAACACAGAGAGGATGTGCAGGCTCCGTACAGAAAGCACTCCATCCAAGAATCAAACTAGTGACCCTCTTGCTGTGTGACAACAGCATTATCCACTGTGCCGCTTTTCAGATATTATCCATAAAATTCTAATTAAGCTATTCTTTACTATATTCCTCTTTAGCCAAATTAGGCAGGTGCAGCTAAAATGTAAAGTTACAAATTACTTTTGTCTGTATATCCTACTACAAATCTTCCATTTCTTAAAACACTTGTATAACTCACTATCATCTAATTGCACAAAATTCATTCTCACTTCATACTTAAATTTAAGAAATATAAATCAAACATCTAAATTAAAATGCTTCCAATTAATATTTACGTTTTGTCTAGATATACATATATAATCAATAAAATGATTTTTTTATGAAATCACAGTAACTTGAATATTTAATAACTTTTCTCACTCAGCCATAAGTACAGTGTTGCCATGGTGGTGCAGCGGTTAGCATTGTCGCCTCACAGCAAGAGGCTGTCCCGGTTCGATTCTCGGCTGGAGGACCTTCTGTGTGGAGTCTGCATGTCTGCCCCACTAGCGACAGAACATTAAAAAGACATGCAGGTAGGTGCGTAAATGTGTGTGTGTGCCTTCTTTGAAGGTTGGGTGCCTGACTGGCAACTCAACACTGTACAAATTCACTGCCAATCATATGTGGACCAAAGATCCGCTGTGGCAACCCCTAACTGGGAAAAGCCGAAAGACTCCGCCACAAGTACATTTACATAGCTGGGGTCATTACAGCCCCCATTGCTATATTTTTTTAAATGTTCTTTGTCAAATTAAAAAAATTCTGAACCAGTTTCTGATAATGTCATTCTAAGGTCTGTTATACGGTCTGTGAATTCATGTTCTACCCATTAACCATTTTCTTAATGCCATAAGCCCTTTCATTGTGAGGAGTAAGGGATTTTAATGTCTGTAGTCACAAATGTGTCATTGCCCATAATTAAAATCTTTTATTTTACTTATAAAATCAAGAGTCCTTTATGCAAAATTTCATCTTCATTACCTGTAGGTTCAAAAATGATTGACAGATTTAGCCAGTGATGCAGTTCTTCAACTTGGTTCACTCACTATTAGTCTAAAAGAGGAATGACCAAGTCCTGATGCACCTTATGTATACCAAAGTAGTTAAAATCCTTGACTTTTTTGCCATTACAAAGTCAAACTTCTTATCTATAATAACTCCCATAATATATACATTGCATATTAAAATATCTTGAGTACTCATTTTTAAATAAATATCTGCATCACTTAAGAACTGTAATGAAAGGACTGAGATTTGTTTCAACAAGAAGAGTGGACATCGCAAGTACTATAATTTCTGTAAAACTACTTACAAGAGTTTTGAATTTAAAATTTTTAGAAGCAAATGGAACATTCATTAATAATGTCGTAGGATCATAGGAGATTACTAGGCTATCGACCCAGAGGTCATTTTAAGCCTAGCCGTTTCATCCCAATGTAATACCATAGAAATGCTGCTCAATACCAAAGACTGTATTTAATGATGACTGCTCATTTCCAGGAGGGTTGTGGGTTGTATCTCTGGTAAGAATTTATGGTGCCCCATCCACTCGTCCAGGTTCCTCTTGCACAGTGTCATAGAAGTGCTTTGTTTCACATGAATTAGTAGCCTGTTCCAAAGACACAGCAGTCACTGGGAAATAAATATATCCCTCCAGCATGTCGTATTTAAGATGCAGGCCATGTTTAGGTCCCTGGAACAGGTAGACCTAGTCCCATTTGATTTACAGATATGCAGCAAGTTCATTAGGTTTGGATCTTGGATTGCTGTGTAGGCGAGGCATAAGTCTTCCCAAAGAAGCCTGTACGATACGGAGTATAGTGACAGGGACTTTAGTCAGTTTGTTTAAGGCACATGCGGGAGCCCCTTGAACTTTGTTATAACCCTCTGAGGTCTCTCTAATTGCTGTAGGTGCTTAGTACTGTACATGTCAAATGGGGCATTATACTAAATTATGGGCTGGATAAGTGCTGAGTATAGGGGGTTAGAACCTCTTTTGTTCTCATAGCGATTCCTTTACTAATCAAGTGTGCAACATTGAAAGCTTTCTTTACTACAGTAGGCATGTGGTGGTCGAAGTTAAGGTTGCAGTCAACATGTGATTCCAGGTCCTTTACCACTTCATGGATGCTTAGGGTATTGTTGCTGATTTGATAGTGTGAAGGGACATTGTTTGTGCCGAAGGGAATGATGATGCATTTCTTTGCATTCAGTTTGAGACTGTGACTAATATGCCAGTCGCTGATGTGCTTGAGACCCTCCTGCGATATACTGATATCATTTGGGGATTCAATGATTGCACCTAGTTTGCAGTCATCTGCAAACTTAGTCAGCCACAACCCCTTAGTTTTGACCTGAACTTCTAAGAAGTATATATCAAACAGTAGGAGGCCCAGCACTGACTCCTGTGGCACCCCACTGGTAACAGGTTTGCTAGTTGATGTGGAGTCACCCACTTTGATAATGTGTGTCTGGTTTGTGAGCCAGTTGGAAACCCATCTTACAACAAAGGGGTTTACATTCAGTCTGCTAAGTTTATCAGTAATGGCTGAATGTGAGATTTTGTTGAAAGCCTTTGCCAGGTTGAGGTATGCTGTGTGCACACAGATTTACCCTCCTCAATGGCTTGGTCACATTTTCAACGAAATCCACCAGATTTAACAGGCAGGATCTGTCCTTCACAAAGCCGAACTGAGTGGATCCAAGGTTTGGAGGTCACCTATGTCTTTATGTATGAGGTCCATAATAATACTTTCCATGACCTTACAGATGAGACTGGTCAGGCTTATGGGTCTGTTGCTAGGTCACCTTTGTGGAGGGGAATAACTGTTGATGTTTTACATTCCACAGGAACAAAAAGCCTGTGGTTAGGATATGATTGAAAATGGTACTTGGTGGTGATGCTAGTTCACATTTTAGCATGTTTAGAAGACAGCCTGGGATGTCGTCTGGTCCCATAGAAGCTGTATTTTTTGCCTTGGTCAAGGCTTTGAGGACCTGCTCTTCCGGTATGTAGGGAGGAGGGGGTTTAGAGGAAGGTTTATTGTAAGTTAGGAAGGGGATAAGGGAGTGAAATTTTGATCAAACCTATCATCTAGCAGGTTTGCTATCTCTATGGGGTCAGTGTGTGTGATACCATTGGCCACCGGTTCTGCACATGCTTGGGTCCTACACTTTAGATTATGTACGTAGCTGTAAAAGGCCTTGTGGTTATCCTTGACTAAGTTTCTCTCAAAAAAGTTCTTTGGAGGATTTACAAGTTGTCTTATTTGTCTGTTGAGGCTGAGGGAGAGTGCTTCTCCATTGTTGGTTAGTTGACTTTTTATTCATGGGCAGCAACAGTTTGCTTTTAAAGTTTGTTGGATGTCCGCCAGGGCATCTTATTTTTACTTGATTCTTGAGGCTTTGATTCTTTCTGGTACGGCTGAGTTTATACACTTATGCAAGTTATTGTACAGGGCTTTAGTGTAAGCTTCAGCTATCACTTCCAGCTTGGGGTATGGCTTGAAATGCATTTATACCTTCTAGGTAGGTATAGTTTGCCTTGGTGAAGTTTTTTAGTCTGATTTCATCCCATTTGATGGTGGGATAATTGAAATCCCTCATAACCGGTGTGTTCAGTAAAATTTGGATTATCTCCAGTTTTGTCAAGTAGGCTTCATGGACATCATGAGCCATGGAGGGGGATCTATAACTGGCTATGACTTGAATGGGGGTCTTACCCACTGTAACCTGAACCTGGAGCAACTCCATGGAGTTGTCCAGTCTAACTAGACGGGAGGTGAATTTATGTCTAATATAGATTGAAACACCGCCTCCTTTGGTTTTCACCTGTTAATTTTGCGGTCTAAAGGTGTGGAAGGCATTGCAGCCTTGCAAGGCTGGGGTACTCTTGGAGGCCTTGAACCAGGTTTCTTTGACTGCACAAACATCTACATCATCTAGTGATAGAAGTACTTCCAGGGAGTGCAGTTTTTGGTTTAAGCTCTTAGCATTTAGCAGCATGACCCTTATTTTGTTCTGACTGGTTAATTTCACTTCGGTAATGTTGTTTTCCAGACCTTGCCTTAAAAAAGGCACTATGGGGAAGGCAAGAGCCTTTGCCAGTAGCCGAAAGCCTAGAGGTGCCAGGTGCAAACAGTCTGTGGGAAAGCAGTGAGATTTGTTGAATGTGGCTTCCCAGGCTGACAGGAACTGGTTCCCCTTTGAATGACACTAAAAACTGAGCCAATTATTGAAATCGTTCATTTTTTGTTTATGCTATGGTATCATTCTAGGTGAGAGTAGTATGCTGCTCATGAAAGGTATACTTGATAAAACCTAATAGCTTTTGCCTCATAGGTTCGTAGGTGTGTACTAGGCTAATGGCCCTGGAGCCTTTACAAGCCTAGCCCATAGAAGTGCCCTGGCATTGTCCTGCCCGACATTAGTTCCCAGTGCCTATATCCAGTTTTTAGTGTTATTCAAAGAGGAACCAGTTCCTGTCAGCCTGGGAAGCCACATTCATTGCGAGTAGTATTGTGTTCATTTTTGAAACAGCCAAGTAAGCAAAGATTTTTTTTTAATTTAACCAATGAAAAAGGAAAATTATTTAATAGAATGATTGCCGATAAAACTTACAGATTTATGAGGATTAACAAGGGAGGGTCTTTAGTTATAATGGAAAATAATGCAGTTGTTCAAGCAATGCTTAACAGTTTTTGAGTGACATATGTAGAAAATGCTGGTGTCCAAAATATATGTGTACTAAATTCTCACTATATCAGAAGGAAATTATGCATTTTTCAGAAAAAATATTCTTCACTTGTAATATGTCTTGACTACAATGCTATGATTTTATTCAACTACGGTGGACGTTCACCTGAAGAAAATAACTTTTCTCTTGTAAAATGTCATGACTATATTGCCTTGATTTCATTTAGCTAAAGTGGTTGTCTCAAGTGCAGTACTGAACTACTGTGAAATTGTTGAGAGAAGGAAAAGTAGTGTTAGGTACATTTTGTTGCAGATCTCCCTTTGTTCCTGTCTTAAAGTTTCATAATTAAAATTGAAATTGGACTTGGGTATATCATTGTATGGCTAGGCACTACCAGCTTTGGGACACACGGGTTTTACTGTAATGGTCTTTTGTTTTGCATTATACTCTGTTTTCTTTGTGCTGTGCTGACCTTTTGCTTAGTAGACGGAGTACAATAATGGCCTAGAATGATGTTTTTTATTCAGTTGTTATTAAATAAGAAGTAAACATTCTGTGTTTTACCAGAAAAATCATTTGCAATACATCATAAATAAAATGTTCAGTGTTCATACTGCTACTGTGGTGGGATAAATTCAGTGTAGGTCTGCAGTGAACCTTCCAAGGATACAATACAAATCTTGTGTATTAGGATTATCAGTACACGAATGTTTCATTATAAAATTTCAAAGTTTAATGAAATTGCTATTTTACAGACAGACACTACATCAGTGTTTTAGAGATGTTTGCTTACTGCCACTGTCTGATAGTTTGCTTTATACCTGGTCTCCTTTTGGAGTGTTTTGAACATCTTTTCATTACGCAGGAAATGGTAGTAACCAGTAATATTTCTTTACTGATTGGTCATTAGATCAGAAGCAGATCCATACATATTTCTCCAGAAAAAAAAATAATTTCCAAGATGTTGTGGGTACAGTACCAGACTTTGTGGCTAAACCTGTGTCATCAGATTCAGAGGTGTGCTGCATTGAAAGGTCTGAGGCTAGAATTACAGTCTTGAATATGTTTTATAGCTGAGCACTCGGTTGTCAATACCTGAAAGCTTAATAATGAAATCTCAAAAGGGACTGGGTATGCAGCCTTTCAAAGACAAACCCAATAGTTTTAGTTTAATGCCTTTACAGCAGCAGTCTGACAATTTGCATTATGTTATGGTTTCATTGTAGTTGCTGTACTGTGCATCTGCTCAGTATACAAGGTATAGTAGTCATCTAGAGTATTCCTTTATTTTGCTATTATTACATCAGAAGTAAAAAATCTTATTTCCAGTGTGTATATGTTTTTATTGTCAGTGGCTTCATCTCCCTTGCCATTTAGATTCATGTGCAGTAAATTATATTACAAAAATGAGATTGTTAGTATGTCTTTAGAGCTGGGACCTCCAGCTAAGGGCATTTGTAGCTGAGGGTCATATAGAATTCTGAGAAAGTTGCTGTAATAATTTATCAGATTAGTGAGGTTCAGGCATAGCTGTACCAATCTCAGACAAAAGCAGATGGACATTAGCTGCAGGTTTGAATAGATTTACAGTCATGTCTTTTTGAATTTCACCTGATGTCCTTCAAGGATGCATCTGCAGTCATAACATATGGGTTGTCCTGCCTCAGGCAGCCCCTCGGTCGGCCGGATTCCAAAGTCTGGGTCTGGCCTCGGCTGATGTCGCACTTCACCCGACGTCATAGCTCCTGGGGTATAAAAGCATCAGCCGACGCCATTTTCCTCAGTCTTTCTTGCCGCGCGGTGCCCGAAGCAGAAGCTGTTCGCAAGTGCCGGTCGGTCAGATCCAGAGATTTCAACTACCGAAGACTTCTAAAAAAGCTAAGTACCCCATTGGGGACTCTTTCTTGCCTCAGCCGATGTCAGACAAAGTAAATAATTGTTTAACTTGTGGGAAACAAATACCTCATAAGGATTTCCACTCTTACTGCCTTCCTTGCTTAGGCCCAGACCACGACGTATCAGCTTGTTTAGCCTGTGTGTGAGTTTTTTGGCTCCGCTTTTGCATATAAAATGCCGTCGGAGACTCCGACTACACATTTAGCTAAAAAACGCAAGGAAAAGGACCGACACTCGTGGCCCGCAGTTTCGGCTGAAACCACGGTTAGGCCTTCCGCGAGTGTCTCGGTTTCGGCTGAGACCGAGACCTCAGTTCTCCCATCGGCCGAAAGCATGCCTCCGACAACCGAGGCCACACAGGCCATGACTGAGTTGGCTACAGAAATTCCTACTGAAGAAGCAGGCACACAAGATTTGTCCGACACTATTCCGTTGGACATCTGTACTCCTGCACGTGGGGCAGCTAAGACCCCCTGCTTCTATGTCTATCAAGGCCTTTTCCAGGGCTAAAGCAGCAAAACTTTCCAAGGCCTTACCTACAAAGGCTCCCTCTCACAGGCCTACTTCAAGTTCTCAGATTCTCAGCCTTGCTGAGGACCTTATTTCTCTGATCAGGGGATCTCAACCTCACCCAGACAGGGCCTCACAAGCCCCTCCTGAAAAGAGGCCTAGAACCGAACCCCCTGAACCTCTCTCCACTGACTACTCCTCGGATGGTTCAGATTTATCTGACCATCAGGAAGGCCCATACTCACCTTATGAGGATTCTGATGCAGAAGACTCCATCCCTTCAGCCTCTCCTCCAGAAGAATTTTCATTTGGGGAAACCCTACACTCTGAGGGAACACTTCCAATGGCAGGGTCAGGATTTTTCTGATTTTAGGAAAAGGCTAAGGACTTTCTTACACTTACCACAGCATAGGCCTTTAGCCATACCACCTGTACTATCATTTGTTGATGATGCATACAATGATGCCAGTACTGCCCCTGATTCTCTTCTCCCGGCCCCTGCCAAACCTGACAGATACTACAGGGTCCCGGATTCTCACTTCCACTTGTATAAGGCCCATGCTGCAGACCCAGAAACCATTTCTCAGGGCCCTAAGGGTGTTGCAGCTGCCTCTGCCAAAACCCCCTACCCTCTGAAAGAGAATCTAGAGCATTAGAGAGATGGGGTAAAAAGGTTTATACATCTGCTACTCTTTCTGCCAGGGCTTTAAACTGTCAATTTCACATGATACAGTACCAGGAATTTTGTTAGATCAGCTGAATAAAAAACTGGCCTCTCCTGAACCTTTAGACCGTAAGTCCCTTCAGGATTTGGTACACAACTCTCAGCAGGTCCGTAATCATTTCTTGAAATGTGGCTATGATGCACTGGAGGCTTCATTTAGATCAGCTATGACTGGAGCAGTGATTCGAAGGCATGCCTGGCTAAAAGAACAATCCTTGCCAGACCATGTTAAGTCAAAACTCCTAGATGCCCCTATGGAGAAACAAAGTTTATTTGGCTCCCCAGCACAGGAGGTTTTAAAGAAAGTGGAAGAAAAAGCAAAATCCGTCCAAACAGTCAAGGATTTCCTGCAGGTCCAACCTCCGAGGTTCAGCAGAAATTGGCCTTCAAAGAATCGGTCCTTTCCAGACACCTCTAGAGCACAGAGAGGCAGAAATAGGCGAACAAGAGGCAGAGGTCAATCTAGGGGTGCCTACAGGGGTCGTCAGTGGCAACCTGCCAACCATAGAAGTGCCGCCACAGCTGCGACTGCAACTACTTCCACAGGACAGACACAATGACTTGACTCCGATTCCACCTACAAGGGAACAACTGGAAGCACCCTTGGGCGGAAAGCTAGCTTTATTTTCAAAAAACTGGCATTGTATTACAGGAGACAAATGGACTTTGCAAACAATAGACAAGGGCTACAGGTTTCACTTCCACACTCTACCAAAAAAGAGAGGAATGCCAAACCTTCCACCAAGCCAGAAATCAGAGGCTCTAAAACAAATCATCAGCTTACTAAGGATGAGAGCAATAGAAAAGGTACCATCTATGGAACAAGGCCAAGGATTTTACTCCAGACTATTCTTTGTACCAAGAAAAGAAAATCAGTGGAGGCCTATTCTCGACTTGTCCGCACTGAACACATATCTCATTGTTCCAAAATTCAAAATGCTGACCCTACAGCAACTTCTTCCCATGTTGGGCAAGGAGTCTTGGCTGGTGACTCTAGATCTCAAGGAGGCATACCTGCACATCCCTATACAACCAGATTGCAGAAGACACCTCAGATTTCTTGCAGGATCAGAGCATTATCAATTCTCAGCATTGCCCTTTGGCTTATCTACTGCGCCCAGAGTATTCACGAAATGCCTGGCATCAGTAATTGCTCTTTGCAGGCTTCAGGGAATTCAAATCTACCCATACCTGGACGACTGCCTAATACAAGCGGACAACAAGACAAAAATAATAAAGGATTTGGCCTATGTCATACAACTGCTGCAAGCCTTAGGATACACAGTCAACATACAAAAGTCAAGACTAGTGCCATCCCAAAGGATAACATTTTTGGGTGCAGAACTGGACACAGTAGCTCAGGTGGCTTTTCTCACAGAGGAAAAACAAAAGCAACTACCAGTCTATTTCATGGCATTAACAAAACAAACTCAGATTACTGCAAGGAAAGTCATGCAGGCCCTGGGTTACATGGCATCCTGCATAATCTTGATCCCGCATGCCAGGCTGCATATGAGAAAACTACAATGGTACCTGAGGAATGTATGGTCTCAACACAAGCACAGTCTAGAAGCCCTGATTCCAATCATTCCATGCCTGCACAAAGAATTCCTGTGGTGGGCTCAGGCCTGCCAGATAAACAGAGGATTGCCTTTCCACAAACCACATCCAAGGCAGACCATTACCACAGACGCCTCAGACCTAGGCTGGGGGGCACACATGGAAGACAAGTGTATCCAAGGCCTATGGTCCCAAGACCAGCTGAATCTACACATAAATCTAAAGGAGATGCTGGCAGTAAAGCATGCAATCGAGGCATTCAGTTCATTCCTCCAAGGACACCTGCTGATAAGGACGGACAATACCACAGTCATGTGGTACATCAACAAACAGGGAGGCACACATTCATACCCCCTATGCCGGATGGCAATGGACCTTTGGAACTTAGGCCTGAATCTCAACATCCAACTGCAGGCCAGATTTGTACCAGGAAAAGAGAATTCACTAGCAGACAGCTTAAGCAGAACTACCACGGATGCTCACGAATGGATGCTGCATCCAGACATCTTCAAAACCATAACAAAGAAATGGGGAATGCCAGAAATAGACCTGTTCGTCTCCCCACTCAACCACCAACTGAAGAAATTCTGCTCAAGAGTATACCACCCATTAGCCTGGAAGGTGGACTCCCTTTCTTTCAGCTGGAAGGCCCTGACGGTATATGCCTTTCCACCTCTCCCATTGATGTACAAAGTTCTATTGAAGATCAGAGAGGAACAGCCAAAGGTAATTCTGATAGCTCCAGACTGGCCAAGGCAACATTGGTACCCACTACTGAGAAGCATGTCTCGGACGAACTCATGGCCTCTACCTCTATGTCCTTTACTTCTAACGCAGAACAACTACAGGACCCTGCATCCAAACTTAAAAACACTACAGCTAACTGCTTGGAAAATTGCATAACACAAAACCAACTTGTTTTATCTCAGAGGGTTAAGGACATTATCCTGGAGGCTCGCAGACCCTCCACAAGGAAAACCTATTCAGCCAAATGGAAGAAATTCCTCATTTGGAGTGCAGCAAAGGGAACAAATGTCACACTGGCAAACCTAGCACACATCCTAGAATACTTAGCAGAACTGTTCCACAATGGCCTGTCCTATTCTTCCATTAAGATTCATGCATCAGCAATTTCAGCAGAGTACAACATGGATCCTCCTGTCTTCTCTCATCCTCTCCTCAGACAATTTTTGAGAGGGATCAAAAATGTAAAATCTCCAAGGAAACCACCTCTACCTGCATGGGATCTCAATTTTGTGCTAGGAAAATTAACACTTCCTCCCTTCGAACCAGCAGCAACAGCAGACTTACAGTTCTTATCTTGGAAAACTGCCTTCCTGCTAGCAATCACTTCAGCGAGAAGGGTATCCGAGTTACAGGCATTAATGGCAGTGCAGCCTTTTCTCATCTTTCACCAGGATAGAGTGTCTCTGAGAACCAATCCTACTTTTATGCCAAAGGTGGTATCCAGGGTATCCTTGAACCAAGCTATTCATTTACCTACATTCTTCCCCAACCCACAGAACAGGGGGGAAAAACTACTACACACCTTGGATGTACACAGACAACTGCGCTACTATCTGGACAGAACTAAGGCCAGCAGAAAAACTGACCAGCTTCTGGTAGCATATGCAACAGGAGTGCAAGGGAAAGCAATTTCAAAACAAACAATCTCAAAATGGATAGGAAATTGCATTCGATTCTGCTACTCATTTCATGGAAAGACAACTCCTGAAAATATCAGGCCTCACTCCACAAGAGCTACAGCCACCACTACAGCTTTCCTACGAGGAGTGGCTACCAAAGACATTTTAGAAGCTGCTACTTGGAGCTCCGTGCATACATTTGCCAAGCATTACAATCTTCCTTTATACTCCAGATCCCGAGCAGGTTTTGCAACTGCTGTTTTACAAGGGATCTTAACTACACCATCATTATCTTAGTGCCTCCTCCCCCAGTTTGGCTATGGTATTCTACCCATATGTTATGACTGCAGATGCATCCTTGAAGGACATAGTACAGTTTTGTACCTACCATAAATGTGCATGTCCGATAGGTATGCATCTGCAGTCAAGATTACCCACCCTCCTTCCCCTCTGTGGTATTCCTAGGGTACTTACCCCTCTCTTAGCTAGCTGGGGGAATCTATTATGGTGTATTTGTTTGTATATATATATATACTTTTTGTTTTCTACTGTTTGGAATTTGCTACTTTTATACAAATTTAGCCTTCATTGAGGGCACCTGGCATCTGGGGCAGGAAACACTGAGGAAAATGGCATTGGCTGATGCCTTTATACCCCAGGAGCTATGACGTCGGGTGAAGTGCGACATCAGCCGAGGCCAGACCCAGACTTTGGAATCCGGCCGACCGAGGGGCTGCCTGAGGCAGGACAACCCATATGTTATGACTGCAGATGCATACCTATCGGACATCTACATTTATGGTAGGTACAAAACTGTACTTTATTTCTGCAGCACATCTTAATAATGACAAAGGTGCAGGGTTCACATCCTAGGAAGGTGTAATATTACAGTGGCCATCTCTGTAACTTAGTAAGCCTTGCAGCCTCTTTACTGTCCTAGCAGCTGCAGCGGTTGAGTGAAGACTTCATCTCAGAGGTATTTAGTCTAGAATAAACAAGGCCTCTGGCAATTATGAAGGTAAATCTGAAATCACAGGAATTATGTCCATAATCTGCTAAGTCTTGTATGCGATTATTTTTGCGGAGATTCTGATCTAATTTTATTGCATGTTATAAATAATACCAGCAAATTCTAAACATATATGGTTAAGACTTCTAATCACAGAAGAGGCAGAAATATGTAAAAACACAGGTTTATTTGAAAAATAAATGAAAGCCAGACCACTTTGGCTTTTCACAATTATCTGTAGCAGTATTTACAATTATCTACACAGTACTTTAATATAGGTTTGCAGTGCTTAAAAGTAAATCCATCAGTTTTGGTTATTCACCAGTTCAGTCCCACAAAACCCCATCCAGCAAACAGGTTGCAAATACTCTCCACAGCTGTTCACAACTATAGGCCTCCACTAGGTCTCACTCCATCTCTGCACAAAAATCTTCATCTGATCCTCCTTCAGGCCACATCCACCATAGGCACCAGTTGTACTATCCATCTACAGGAACCAGAAATATCCAGGTAGAACCCAGTCTCTAACTCATTATTATCCTCCTGCTAATTGATTTTTTTTATTTCTGCCTTCCAAGCTACAGTCTTTTATACACTACTAAATAGTTAAATTACTTTGTAATTCTTCAAGCCAAAAGACTCAATTACCTGGGTAATTAAAGCCACATTCCCCATTTAACATGGAAAATAAATATATCTAGAAACTAACCCCCAGAAAAGGGTGAGATAACATCTCATGTTTTGTACACTCTGTAGACATTTTTGTTTATAAATAGTCATGCAGCTGCAGCATCGTTATAATCATCATCAGTTTATCTTCACCATTAGTGCATCATGAAATCTATTAAAAAAATCCCCAAAACCTGTCTCACATATACTGCTCTCTGAATACTAAAATATAAGTTCACATATTGCAAAAAAAACCTAGGTGTATATGCCTCACCAAAACACCTTAGTCTACCTAAAGAACCCCCAAACCTAAATCTATAAGTAGATTAAAATAAAAATTGCTGCTGAAAAAAGTTAACATAATCACACTACCAAAGGAACTTGTACAGCTGAATATCACCTCCAGCTGCAAAAGTTCAAAAGAAACCATGCCTTCAGTTAAAATCTATGTAAGGCAATTTCCAAAACTCAAGTTAAACTTGTTTTCCCTCACTTATGCATTAGTGTGTTCTGTACTGTACTGTTGAATCTGCTGGAGGGACCCCCCCCCACACACACACACACACACACACACAGGCCTATTACTGCTAAAGGTGAAACTAAATTAACTCATTCACGCAAGTGGAGCTCAGGAAATTTGCACTGTAACTTCCAATGGATGAAGCCTAAGCCTCTTGACAGAATCAAATTATGCCCTCAGGTAAATGTTCATATCTCTGGAACCATAGTGGTTATGAAAGAGGTGTAAATGACAAACTCTTCAGCACAAACTATAAGTACAGTAACTATTACATTTGTAATATTTTGTAAACAACTTACAATATCTCAGCAACCACTCAAGTCACACATGTACTGTCAGCAAAATTTTATTCATCTAGCTGAAAGCATTCATATGAGGCTAAGGGGTTCTGTCTGTGTTACTTAGTCATTGAGATATTAAAAAAATGTCAAAATTATAACTATATAAATTAATATCACAAAAACAACAGTTAATATCTATTTACCTGCACTAGAGAGGGTTCAAATATTAATGCAGTTGAGATTGCTGTTGTGTAAGCTTTAAGATGAAATTGTAAGATGAAATCTTTTAAAACCTTGTACATAGCATGGTTTTAGAATTATTGATGCAAATATGAACAGGCAATATTTGATGCATAGAGGCGTCTGTAGCAGTTAACTGCAGATGGACCTGGAGGTGTCACTTGGATGTAATGAGTTAAGACGTTAACATATTTTACTCTAGCAGTGTAAAAAAAATCCCTGGAAAAACAATAAAAGCCTATAACCATAAAATGAAGTGCTGTGACTCACATCAAGTATTTAGAGTTCAAAGACCTTGTCTTTGTATCCGTAAACATTCCACCTCATTGATTGATTGTTTTGGTGGTAAACCATCTGTGAGGGGGAGGGGGTAACTACATTCTATCGAATTACCTGATTGATCTTCCCCTCTTTACCTTTATGGCTCCAAATTTAAAATCACTTTTCCACCCTGTGACCCATGTGAACTCCTCTCCATCCAGCTACTTCAATCTACAGTAAGGTACATTGCAGTTTTGAATTTCTTAACAGATATGGTTTATACCATAATTTATGGTTCAACCTTGTACCAGAAACAATTACAAATAAGCTTCTACTGTGTTAAATTCTGGCTAAGTTTTTCTTTTTGCTGTTAATGTGTAGTAGATATATCAAGTTTCTACTGGCTTTTTGCTGGACGATTCAGGGAAACCATCTAATTTTTGCTTTATGAACTGCACAGTAGGTTTGTAGTGTGCTGCCATCTGGTTAAGTGTTATTTTTTTTTCTCTCTGTGCTACTAATCTCTAGCATATGTATTTTGCATGTTTCTCCTTGCTGCTACTAAAGGTTTCAGTTGTAGAACATGATTTTTTGATTTATTGACAGTACAGTTACTGTCTAGTCCATTCAGTTCTTAATAATACGTAACTGTTCTGTTTGTGAAAAGAGTTTGGTCACTGCCTATTTTTTTAATATATGTTACAGACTCAAGCCGCTTATTCTAAAGCGCATAAATATCACATTTACAGATTGTATATTGTGTAGCAAAGAGGGGAAACTAACTGAGATAGGAGTACTGCATGTCCTTCTAAAATCTTGTAAACATCTAACTCAGTAATCCTACATTTGCATACCAACACACATCTCTTAAGTTTCCTTCTATCCTTCTAAACTGTGGAAGCATCCATTTTTGTTTTTGTCATACTAAACTTGCATAGCTGGAAATATCTCCTGTTAGCTTCCTTATTTTCCTGTTTAATGGCCATAAAGCAGAAATGTACAACTGTGAAATATAGTGCACTAATCCTGTTTGCCAAACACTACGTAATTTATTCATCTTGTGTAACATTTGCTTACTGGGAAAGTCTGACTTGGAATGAAGCCAATTTTCAGCGGAGGCCCGGGGAGAAACACTCCAGATGCATGTCTTTGTAACGTAGGAGAAAACTGGAGTACCCCGGGAAAACCCACATGAATGCAGGGAGGGCATGTCGACTCCACACAGAAGGCACTCCAGCTGAGAATCGAACCAGTGACAAAGCAACCGCTGAAGCAGAGTATAGACAAATAGTACTTTTATCTACCTAGTTCAGCCATCAAACAATCCTAATTATTTTAATTTCTCTGTCTCCTTGTGTGCCAAGCACGTCTAACAATTGCTGCTGAAAAAGTTAACATAATCACACTACCAAATTAACATGTACTGCTGAATTTCACCTCCAACTGCAAAAGTTCAAAAGAAACCATACCTTCAGTTAAAATCTGTGAAAGGCAATTTCGAAGACTCAAACTAAACTTATTTTCCCTCACTTACGCATTAGTGTGTTCTGTACTGTAGTGCTGAATCTGCTAGAGGGACACCCCACCCATGCCCACAGGCCTTTTACTGCTGAAGGTGAAATTAACCCTTTAGCATATTTTACGTAGCGTTGTCACCTCACAGTAAGATGCTGTCCAGTTCGATTCTCAGCTAGAGCGTCTTCTGTGTGGAGACGTGCGTGAATGGACGTACCTTCGTTGAAAGTTGTGCGTCAGAGCTGGCAACTCGGCACGTAAAAATATACTGCCAATCATTAGCAGACCGGAGTTCCGCTGTGGCGACCCCTAACTGGGAAAAGCCGAAAGACACAACAACAAGCATATTTTACTTTAGAAGTATAAAAAAAAATCCCTGGAAAGGCAGTAAAAGCCCATAACCATAAAATTAAATGCTGTGACTCACGTCACGTATTTAGAGTTCAAAGACCTTGTCATTGTGTCCATAAATATTCTACCTCACTGATTGTTTTTGGTGGTAAACCATCTGGAGGGGTAACTGCATTCCATTGAAGTATCCGATTGGCCCTTTCCTCGTCGCAGTTGTTTCTCCAGCTACTATAGCATTATTACAAGTCAAAGAGTCTACAATACCACATTTTGTAGTTAACTTGGGGATATGTTAACAGCAATTTACCAGCTTGTGTTATTATTTTTAAAATCATCAGGATCTGTCTTTCCTTCTGTTTGTTGCAGTTTTACAGATAGTTTTCCTGGTATTTACTCCACAGTGGGTTGACCCAATCCATTCAGCCCTTGCTACCCTCAGGCTTCACTCTGCTAACCTACTCTACCCCCAATTCCCACCCACCCCAACTACATCTACACTTATACCTCACTTCCTCCACCTCCTCTACTCACCCTCCTATCCTGTACCCATTTTTTTATTCAGTCACAAACCATTCTCTTTATACAGTCTCCATCCACTTCTGTTCTAAATTCCTTCTTAAATCTCACTCTGCTCCCTCCCCATCAAAACCTACCTCTTCTCCACAGTCATCAGTACTCATTACCTGCTCTAACCATAGTGCAAGACTTTTACAACACTAACCATGCGGTTTCCCTCTTGTATGACCTTAATCATCCCCCTCCTCTCATTCGTAATATCACCACCAGTAGTAGTAATAAATAAGCACACCTCAAACTTTACTTTATTTCCCATAACTCCATTCCACTGTTATAACCCCCAGATACTAGAAAATGTCAGTCCCAATGTTAAGGTAATGCTTCTATACATCGCTGCTGAAAATGCTATAATAAACAAACATTTCTCCACCATATATCATTGTGGTGACATGCACCCCAACCCAGGTCCCAATCAAACCCTAAACCATAAAATACACTCTCAAAGTTTAATAATAGTCACACTAAACATTAGAAGCATATGCAACAAAATCACAGATTCTCATGCCTTGATGACACAAAAGCCTGAAATAAAAGATGCTGAAATACTACCCCTTGGTTATATTATTAGGCTCGATAGAAGTTTAAACAAGCAGGTGGAATAGCTGTAATATTTCCAGATATGCTCACAGTAACTCCCTATATAGACAGAATCCCAACTTTTGGAAAAGCAGAAATTCTAATCTCATTCCTAAAAATTAATAGAGCCAAAAGCATATGTATTGCTGTGATATATATCCCCCCAGGACAGAACATTCCAATACTTGAAAAAATGCTTTCCTGGATAGCAGATATTATCGCAAGTAAAATTATCCTCCTGGGTGATGTAAATATTGACTGACGGTCTTTATCCTCAAATTCAGAGATCAACAGCATGAACCTCTTTGGGGTCACTCAGCTTATTAATACACCAACAAGATATTGTAAAAATAACTCCCAACAATCTATTCTGGATTGGATTCTAGTTACCAACCCATCTAATTTTACCTCCACATGCACTAAGTGATCTCCTGCCAGTTTATACCCATAGGAGTATTACACAACTAACAAAGGAATGTAAGCTCCAAACTACCCATAATCTCTCCAAATTCTCAAAGAAGTCTTTCATTGAATCTGTGAAGGCAGTTAACTGGTCTATCCTAAAAAGACTCCCTTAAATGATGATACAGTTGCATACTTCACTGCAGCATTTCTAAATGTTCCTAACTCCTTATCTTCACAGCATGCAAAAAAATAAAATAAAAACAGCCATACCTCATGATTCACCAAACAATGCAAACTCCTTATGAAAGATAGAGACAAAGCATGGATTAACCGACAAAAGAATAAAAATGACAAAAAATGGCAACTATTCGGATAGCTACAAAACCAAGTCCAGAATCAAGTTAGTAAAGATGAAAAAGTCTTATACTCAGCTACAAGATGGCCATAAAAACCAACCTTAAAAATATTTGGTCCTCCATATCATCCCCCCTCTGCAAACAGCTACCTATTTCAGTACATATTTCATAGAATGCATAGCCAACTAAACCTCATACTTGACTAACACATAGCCAACTTCCCCTACCTTTGATCCTAGCACATGTCCTTCACAAAACTCAACTATCTGCAACCTCTCCCAATATGCATGCAGACAAGTCCACCCACTTTATCTTTCAACCAGCTTCTGTAACCCTCATAAAAAAGTTTTTTTTACATAAACTATAGCCCTGTTCCTCCTCAGCTGACAACCTTCCTCTGGAATACCTAAATTTAGCTGCAGATGCAGTAGCATGCCCAATCAGCATTCCTATTAATTGATCAGTAACAGAATCCGGTGTCTTTAACGTATGGAAAATGCCACACATTACCCAATTTTTCTGCAAAAAAAAAAGTTCTAAGCTTGTTTCCCGCCTTTCCTGTTACTAGAGTAGTTCATATACAGGTATTCACCACAAAAAGACCATGAACCACTGTGTCCATTGATTTCAAAGTTCAGTAGTTTAATACAAACATTTTCACTTCAGTTATATAAAAGCAGCGAATATATTCTCCTAACTTCTCTGCCAAAATAAGCCTTTACAGAGTAAATTGATTTGAAAACTACACCATTGTTATAGTTAAAAACTATCCACATCACTTGATTACTATTATACAATTAATAATCAATTTTTACCTTGAAACATTGTCCATTAAAATAAAAATTAAAGACAAAATGTATGCATTTTAAATAAAACTTTTCCAGTTGCATTCTCTGTTCATTCCACATGGCTGCAATGTATTATATTTTAATATTAAAACAGACTCTTTTTTTCTTAATAAATATTTGATTGTATCCTCACTTGCAAAATTTAATTTAACTTGTTCCAGTACTGTAACTCACAAACCACTCTGGTCTCCCTGGCTGGAACTCCCTCTTCTTCATTCACCTCATAACTACATAAAATCATACACAAAACATTAGCCTGCCAAGCTCGTACCCCTTTAGTCAAGATTGATTTCAGTAAAAGAACTCTCCAGTCAGAACACAGACAACTTCTTACCATAAATAAATCAAATAAATCCCCTGGACAAAGCCTTTACTCATACTCCATAGCAAAAAAATGGAACTCCCTACCTATAACTACCAGAACTATTTCTAAACTACCCTCCTTTAAATGCTCCTAAAATAATACCTTACAAAATCTTGAACCTGCTCATGTGCCAACCATGACTGAATGCAATATACTTCACTCACCCCCTTCATCCTAGATCACACTTTACAATCCTGTCCAGACTCCTAGTCCACTCCTTTTTGTTTTACCCTCTACCTTACCTTATTTAAAGGACAACAATGGAATTCTATTGTTAAATGCTCAACTTCTTTGTCTTTTTTCTCCCTACTTACTGTCCCTGCTATGAAAAACAACAATACAGCATTTAAAATATTTTAAATTGACTGTTTCTCTCCAATAGAACAGTTTCTTACTGTACTGTGTTGGTTTCACTTTCAAAAAACTTTTGTCCCACCCTGGAAAAGTCTCCAATTCACTGATGTCATCAATGCCACTAGATACAGGTAGTTCTCTGGCCATTTCACTCCCCAAACTGACATCACCACTACCGTCCTAAAAATCCACCCATGCTGTGATGTCACAGCTCCCTGGTCCTTCCCCTATCCATACAAAAAGTAAAGGCTAGAACAAGGAAAACAGTACAAGTCTCCTGCTGTGAGCTGTCAATCAGTAGGCAACAGCTGAAATTATCCTTAGCACTTTGACAGCTAAGGAAGTTAGGTATGAAGGGAATGGGAGATGGTCAAAGTAGTAAAAATGCATGATTTACAAAAGACTGCAGTTTAGCCATTCTAAAATGAAGCAGCAGTAAAAAGCACTTTGAAATTCTGTCCTGTGGTATTTGCACTGTTTGTGTTTTAAGTAGTCATTGAACAGCATGAAATGTTGCTTAAAACTAACTGAAAGACAGCAGTGTATGCATGTAAAATCAGTGCAGTGACAGGAGCTTTAGGAAGAAAGAGGCATGTGTGATGTATTTTTTTACAGACAAGCACTGAATTATGGGATATCTAGAGGCAGACTAATCAATCAGAATTACTTCAAAATGCCAGACCCCACATGGTCAGACTCAGAAGTTACGTATAAAAATATTTAAAAACCTGTAAATAGTTTGAGTGATGTTAAAATGTAGGAAACACCAAACCATGATGAAATAAACATGTTTTTTGAGTCTGTGGGTGCGGGTTCTCGTCATCTAAGCTACTTGAAGATACCCTAACCTGCACTCTTCCTATAATGTCCTTCTCTCCATCCTTCTATAACCATAATATGAATAACATCTCTCATACTAAGACATCACTTAATTTCACCTCACTATTTGTAATCATGTAATTTCTGATATCTCTTTAAATATCTTATTAGAATTGTCTCCGGTCTGATTTACCACATACTAATCTATGTAACAAATATTACTACTGACGCCTTCCTTGCACATTTTCTTCAACTCCATGTTAATGTTTTTCATTGCACTGTACTGTGAAACATATATTGTATGTTTTTCCTCATTACAACATTTTTTCACTCTTATTTTTTGTAGTGTAACATGATAAGTTGTGATTTAAAATATTTGTAATTGTTGTTTTGTAATGTAACATGATACTTTGAGATTAAAAATATATGTAGTTGATTTTTGAAATGTTGTGATTGTGGAGCTTTTCTCCCTGGGCCTCTGCTGAAAATGGGCACTTTCTGGCCCAGTCGGACTTTCCTGGTAAACAAATATCAAATAATTAAATACATTAATAAATAAAAAAGAAAAGGAAAGAAAAATGCAAATAAAGTAAATGAGAAACTGCTTGTCTCATTCACTTTAAAGATAAAAAGCTACATTCACAAGCTGCATACAATTGTCCCCCCTTAAAAAAACACTGTCCAATTAATTCTACTTCTGGAAATGAAATTCTTTGTGTCACAAATATAAAAACATAATATAAAAGAGTAAAATATGAAATAAAACACTGACTGCAGCTAATTAATTTAAAAAAAATGCTAATAATGGTAAAATGAACCACATTCTGTCTAAAACTAAAGCATAATTGTAACAGATCCTAGCATAGCTGTCACTTAACTAATGAAAAATATTGAAGAAACTGAGCTGACACTAAAAAAAAAAGTTACTTTTAAACTTCAGAACTTCAAAGCCATCCTCAAGACACTCCATTCTTGAAAATCTTTGGAAACAATTGAAATTTAGAGAATTAACTAACGTATCTCAGTGAAGCTAATTGGAAACAATATTCTGTTATTAAATACACACACACACACACACACATATATAAAAGAGATGTATGTAAATATGTACAGGTAGTTTGTGGAATATGTGAACTGTGTTGTACTGTAGTATTACAAAACTCATTTTGTGACTCTTGCATGAAAGATAATGAAACATTTAGCATCTATTCATGCTAAACTCTTGAAGCGCATTAAGTAATTCCTGTGGAAGTTTGGAAACTAGGAGGGAAGAATGTGATAAAGATCTGAAAGATTTTGTTTAATAGAATTTTAAAAGGAGGGGAAGCCTCAACATCCTAGAAGAAAGCTGTGTTGGCTGTAATACCTAAAGACAGTAAAGATCGTCAGACCCAGCTTCACATAGACCCATTTCAATTTTGAACCTTGATTATAGGGTTTCTCTTTAGGTAGTACAGCCACCATAGGTTCATAGGTTGGTACTAGGCTATCAGCCCTAGGGCCTATACAAGCCTAGCCATAACAATTCCCTGGCTATTTCTTCCCACATTTTTTACTTTCCTGGACCCCTGTCCAGCAGGGCGACTGACGTGATCCCTGGGGTGAATTTCCTTTCTCCCATCCAAACGTCAAGGTTCCTCTTGAAGAGGTCCAAAGAGGCACTCTGCTTGACATGTATGGGCAATCTATTCCAGAGTCTGGGGAGTCTCTGGGTCAGGAACCTATCCCTCCAGCATGTTTTGTTTATTGTGATGACAAGGTTTAGATCCCTGGAGCATGTAGCTCTGAGGGATTGGGATTTCTTTAAATGTAGCATGTCCAACAGCTCTGGGTTTGACATGGCCTTGTATGTTAAGCAGAGATCGCCTCTGAGTAGACGATATGTGACAGAGTATAGCTGGAGTTTTTTAAGGCGGTCAGCGTAGGGCATCTGCTTTAGGCCTGTGATTCTTTTAGTGAGGTATTTCTGAGGCCTTTCCAGTTGTTGCAGATGTCTTGAGAGGTACATACCAAATGGGGCGTTGTATTCTATAATGGGTCTAATGAGGGATGAGTACAGTGGGACAATGACCTCCTTTTTTATGGATGAAAAGCCCTTCGTGATGAGGTGTGCCACATAGAAGGATTTCCTGACTGTTGTGGCGATGTGGTTATCGAAGGTGAGACCACTGTCCACCTGTGTCCCTAAGTCTCTTATCACACTTTCTGTGTTTAGTGTACTGCCACCTATATGGTAATTCATGGATATATGTTTTTTCCCAAAGGGATAACAATACATTTCTTGGCATTGAGCTTGAGCCCATGGCTCTGGCACCAAGCATCTGTTTCTGTAAGGCCCTTTTGTAGAGTATCCACATCATTTGGGGATTCAATAATGGCTCCCAGTTTGCAGTCATCTGCAAACTTTGTTAGCCAGAGTCCCTTAGTGTTGACCTGTACTTCAGAGAAGTAGATGCCAAACAAGAGCGGCCCCAGGACTGAACCCTGAGGTACTCCACTTGTCACTTGTCTGGAGCTGGATTTGGAGTCGGCTACTTTTACAGTGTGGGTTCTATCAGTAAGCCATTTAGCAACCCATTGGGTGACATAGGGATTAATACCCAACTTAGTAAGTTTATCTATGATTCCAGAGTGGGGGATGGTGTCAAAGGCCTTGGCAAGGTCTAGATAGGCTGTGTGGACCACCTTACCCTTGTCCATGGCTCTGGAGACGGATTCAAAGAAGTCAATCAGGTTCAGGAGACAAGATCGGCCCTTCACAAACCCAAACTGGGTGGAGTCCAGTGTTTGAAGGTTGCCAATGTCTTTGTTTATAAGTTCCATGATAATACGCTCCATGGCCTTGCAGATAAGGCTTGTCAGACTGATGGGATGGTAGTTTCCGGGATCCAAGGTGGATCCCCCCTTGTGGATTGGGATAACTGTAGCTCTGCGCCACTCAGTGGGCACAAAACCTGAGGTGAGGCTATGATTAAACATGACACTTAGGTGAGGTGCCAGTTCATATTGTAGTTCATGTAGTACACAGCTCGGGATGTCATCTGGTCCCATGGATGCTGTATTCTTGGCGTTAGAGAGTGTGTTTTGTACCTGTGTGGCCGTTATTACTGGAATTTGGCAATCTTCCGGTATTGAGATGGGCCATTTAGGGGGTGAGAGGGGGGTGAAGTTGGCACTGAATCGATCTGCCAGGATATTGGCAATATCCTTTGGATCAGTATATTTATTGCCATTCTGTTTTAGCTCAGAGCAGATCTGAGCATTGCCATTTAGATTCTTGACATAGTTATAGAATGCTTTGTGGTTGTCTTTGGAATCTTTGGCAATTTTATTTTCATAACTAGCTTTGGAGAATTTTATGAGGCATCTCAGTTTCTTACTGAGGCTAGTAAGGGAGTTTTTTGCATCCTGGGATTTTCCTCTTTTCTGCAAAAGTTTCTTCCTTTTGTGGTAAAGTTTGTTTATGGCAGGGGACCGCCAGATTGGCTTCCTTTTTTTGGATGAGAGCATTTTGGTTCTATTTGGGATGGCACGATTCATGCATGAGTGGATGTGCTCGTACAGTGCCTTAGTGTAGGATTCAGCAGTTGAACTTTCAGTTCCCGTCTGCATGGGTGTCATGAAGTTTGTCACTTCTGACTTGAGTAGCATGAAGTTGGCTTTGGAGAAGTTTTTTATGGTGGTTTCTTTACTGGGGGGTGGTGGTTTCTTTACTGGGGGCTGTCTTTCCAGATGTTGGCACCTCCCCTCTTTTTAGAATACTGATAAAATCTTCCAGATCTTTCACTTTCATCCCCCCTAACCTCTGAACTTCCACAGGAATACAATCTCTTCCTGGAGACTTTCCTGCAGGTTAACTGTACATCACTGTTTTTATCACATCTCCTCCTATCTTAACTGTTTGTTGTTGAACCTTTATCTATCTCTTACATTGGCATAATTCAATCTTCCATAAATATTTCCATTTATGTTCGCTCTTGATTTCCACATTTCTCTGCTTTATACAAATTTCAAAATATCTCTAATACCTGTATGGGATTTCTGGTTGTTGTTTTTTTTTTTTTTTTTTTTGTTATATACTTCCTAAGTTTGGCAACAACAAATTATAAGTTTTTGTGCTCTGGAGTTATCATCCAAAACAGTTGCTTAATAGCATGCTTTCCAAACTCGTTCATATTAACCAGATACTCCCTTATTTTCTCTGTAGCACTCTGTATTTGCATCTGTTCTTGTTCTGTGAGATTCTCCTTATTATCAGCCCCTCTAAGTAATTCCTATGACTTAATAACTATATCTTTCTGTTTTATTTCTACCCTTTTTCTAACTTCATTTTCATTTTATCCCACTAATTAGCTCTAACTTCTAAAGATACTTGTATCTTCTCTAGTAACTCTGGGGTAATTCCCAGTAACTATTCCTTAGATTTCTCTCATTTTAACAGGTAGGAGGGAAAGCACCAGTGTCTCATTTTTCTTTATTACCTTGCATTTTTATCTTAGTTTTTATCAGTGCATGATCTGCAATAACTATTGGAGGTGTGTTGAAGCTTTCAATTAAATTGACATGTTCCTGTGAAATATAAATTATCTCTAATGTAGCCCAGTTATTGTACCCCGGGGAATAATATTCAAATTCAGTCCGAGATCCTACTACTGAATTCATATCTTCCAACAAATATTTTCATAAATTTCTTCATAAATGTACCCTCTTTTGTTGTATTCTCCCATGTAGGGATACATAAATTTCTTCATAAATGTACCCTCTTTTGTTGTATTCTCCCATGTAGGGATACATCCTCCTTATTTCTAATCAAGTTCCAGTACCTACCCATCAGTAATATTTCCTGGTGAAAGCTGAATTTTCTCCCAAAAATTTCTTAAGCTCCAAAATAGTACTTTTGGTGAAATATAAATACACACTAGCATAATCCTCTTCCCTTGCCAGTAGCTCCTTACTAACACAAATCTACCATTATTGTCTTTTTCCCCCTCTTCTGTCACTATTTGAGCCCCTCTAGCAATTAATGTAATTATGCCCTTTTCCTTTGTCCCTGATACTCTGCTAGATATATGTACTGAAATCCTTTCTTTGTCAAATTCACATGCTCATTTCTTTCCAAATTTTTATACATGACTGGTTTTTTTTTTGAATGAGCATTTCCAACTTTTATGTTATACGCATACACTAATGTACGACAGGTTGATTTTTATACAGGTGTTTCTTCCCATCTATATTTGAACCCGTGTCACATTTGTTAAGACTTTTTGTTATTAATGAAAACCATCAAACAATTTTCAGAAGGCCCCCAGCCCCAATTAACTTAGAACAAACACACAAAACTGTGTACATCTCCAAAAAATCAAGTTTAAACCTTCATATAGCAACAGTTGCCCCAAATCAACAGATGAACCCACGTAAGGTATTACCTAACCTAAAATTATTTTGTTTTCAATTCCATCTACAATGCTTTCATCAACACTTACTTGCATTTTTTGGATGACATATTTATTGTATGGTCTGGTAGCAGTTCAGCAATTGATGATTTTATGGACTGTTTGAACAATGCTACACCTTTCTTACAGTTTAAGGGTCAATGTAATAAGCTATTGACTTTGTGGACAGTGATGTTGAACAGAGGGGGTTTTATCTCCACAGTCTTTAGAAAGGAGACCTATTCTAACAGTTTACTACATTTTAACAGTCACCACCAGGTTTGGCAGAAGAAAAATGTGGTTAAGATGCAATTTATTAGACTATTATACTTCGTGTCAGAAGACTGCACATTTTTTGATGAAATTAAGATGTTGATTACTGTGTTCAGGGATAGGCAGTACCAAGTGGATTTCACTGATAAGTTGATGGACGAAGTAGTTAAGGAAAGATAGGGCCAATACAAGTTTGTTTTAAAACATGGACTTGGGTCTTTGGTAGTGCAGGGAATAGGGATTCCCAAAGGGTTAGTATTGGAGTTAGCATTTGCAACTATTCCAGAGCTTATGTTTGCAGTTTCAGTAGCGGAAGCAAGGATGTTAAAAACATTTTAACACGTAATTGGGATAGTTGTATCAAAGTGTAGGGGCTGGTAGATAAGTTGGACCAGAACCCAACCATAGTTTATAAGTCCGGGGATAATTGGAAAAACCTATTTGAAACTACAACCCTTAGGAAATGGGGGTACAACATGGCTGTAAAGGGTATGGTTAAATGTGGAGCCTGTAACCAGTGTAGGTTTATTTATGAAGGTGCCAACATTGTTTTAGCTAACTACCCAAAAAACATTTATCCCAACAGAAAGTACAACTGTAATACAACGGGGTCATTTATTTAGCCCAATGTAATTCATATTCAACATTTTATATTGGGAAGACAGTGAACACCCTAAATCACAGACTCTACCAGCACTGTTATGCTATCAAGAGAAAGGACAGCAACTCATCATAGAAACATTCCAAAGTATGTGGGAATTTTAAAAAGTTTACATTTTTTTATATTGGAAAAGGTGCAACCTTTTGAGAGGGGTGATGACTGGGAATCCCACGTTGAAAGACGTGAAATATATTGGCAAGTTCTGTTGAATGCTACAGACCCCCCCCCCCCAGACCAACGACAGAATTTCCATAGTCAGTTTATTGATGAATATTAGGTGTAGGATTTAAGGTTTTATCTTTAATCCAATTATGCATTGTTTTTATTGACAATTGGTATGTGGAATAATTTGTGAAGTTTTTGTGTGTTTTATTATTACATATAATGTTTGACTTTAACATTTTCAATGTGATTAGTGAGTCATCCACTAGATAGCAGTGTTTAATAGGATGTAAAATGTAAGGGGAGAAGTTTTTTATCTGATGAACTCCGTTGTTTACATTTGGACGAAAGCGCTTATCTTAATAAATCTTCGTAATTTTTCCTTTTAGAGTGTCTACGGTTTGTGCAGTTTGAGACTTTATTTTCCACAGTTCAGATTTTTGTTTTTGGGTTAAACTAATATTAGGGTTAGCCACACTAAAGTGCATGCTATAATCTTTGTTCTCATTTTACACTCGTTGCTGTTTGTTCTTTTTTTTTCTCTATTCCTTAACTAGATGTGAAAGATGGTTGTATATTTTCATAAAACATTAATTTTTAGCCCTAAGAAAAAAGTGCACTTCGCTATCTTTAAATAAAACTTCTTTGTGCACTGCTCTATTGAATGCACTAACGTATTAAGTATGCTAGGGAGGTTACTGTCTCTTATTCACTTCCCATAATTTCAAACCTTATCTTTCATTGAACTGCTTGGCAGTGTACCTTTAAAGTTTGCACTTCCCTCAACAAAGAATACCTAGAAATCTCAAGATTAATTTCTTGCTTGCATGCACCTGCATATGGCTTCTATCTCTGTAAAAGTAGTTAGCAGTGAATCTTTGTAAATTTCACTTGGAACAGAAAGTGCAGCTGCCTTCGGCTACAGACTTCTAGACTGCCATTGAACATTTGATGATGATAAAAACAAGCTAATATCTTTACAGATGCAAGAAACTTGACATTTTCAAGGCTTTCATCATTTTGTGTTATTTTTCAAACCTACTTGCTTAAAAAAACACACATTTTTAGCTTAAGCTAAGGGTGTTATTCTAAACATATTCACCCTTTTAAAATTAAGAGAAAATGTCTTAATTTTATATAAAATCATTGCACTTTTACACCCCCACCTCATTCCCTTTCCCAGCTGCCCAGGATCAGAGCATGTTAACATTAAACTTGCTTTTGTCCAACCTTTCTTCAGACTTCATACCCTTCAAAAAAAAGTAATGCTAATGCACAATGTGATGTTCATCGTGTTTCACTGTTGCAGTCATTACTCTTGGGTTATCCTCCTGGCAGGCCACCCGCAGTCAGCCTGAATTCCAAAGTCCTGGTCCGGCGTTGGTTGCTGTCGCCTCTTCCCTGACGTCAGTGCGCCAGGGGTATAAAAGATGCAGCTGACGCCATTTTCTTCTGTCTTTCTTGCCGCGCGGTGCCCGAAGCAAAAGCAGTTCACATGTGCCAGTCGGCCGACTCCTGAGATTTTCAAATCCGAATTTCAGAACCGAAGTCTTCATTAAAGCTAAGTACCCCGTTGGGGAAAGTTTTTTCTTGCTCCAGACCGATGGTAGAAAAAGTTAACGATTGTATTTCTTGTGGGAAGCAAATACCTCATAAGGATTTTCATTCTTACTGTGTTCCTTGCCTAGGCCCTGACCACGATGTTGCTAGCTGTCGGTTTTGTGCTAGATTTAACCAACGCATTATTAAGTGTCTGTTCAATTTTTCATTTCATTACTTTGGCCGAAGATTTAACTATATAATGCCATTGGAACAGCCGACGACCGGAGTTTACAAAAAACGCAAGGACAAGGAAAAGGATAGGCATCCGAGGTCCAAAACCGATGACAAGGCCTCCACTAGGCCAGTCGCCTGTTCGCCAGTTCTCAGTGAGGCACTTTCGCAGCCCCTGACGCCTGCTACCTCAGAGCCACAGGCCACTTCCGACTCCCATGTGGAGCCGACTGGGCCTTTGGATACTCAAGGTATTGGACACTCGGAAACCATTCCCTCAGATGGGTCTGGAGCCGCTGAGCAGGCATCGGCTTCTGAGGGTGTCTTCAGACCTACACAGTTGTATGTTAAGCCAACTTCAGCTTCAAAGGCAAAGACTAAAGCAGTTCTAAAGACAAAGAAACAAGTACAGCATTCTCCTACTCAGACTTCCATGCCTAAAAAACAGATGCTTAAAATGACCGAAGACCTAATTACTTTGATCAGGGGTTCACATCCCCCTCCTGATAAGAGGCCTAGGCAAGAGACAGAATATGATTCTTCTGATCAGGTTTCAATTTTCTCTGATTCCTCTTCTGAACAGGGATACTCTTTTTCCTCCCTACGAGGATTCTGATGCTGAAGAATCCATTCCTTCAGCCTCTCCTCTGCATACCATGAGGGAGCATTTTCACTGGGAGAGCCAAGATTACTCAGAATCTAAGAAAAGGCTCAGAGACTTTTTTACTACCTCAGCACAGACCTCTTGCTATTCCACCTGTTCTAGACATTGTAGATGATGTATTTTCAGAGTCTGGCCTGTCTCCTGACTCTTTACTCCCTGCACTAAGCTAAGCCAGACAGATACTACAGGGTCCCAGACTCTCATAAATTTCTATAAAAAAAACCCCGCTGCTGACCCAGAAAATATATCTCAGGGTCCCAAAGGGGTCAAGACTTCCACTGCAAAAAATCCTATCCCCTCTGATAGGGATTCTAGGGCACTGGACAGATGGGGTAAAAAAGTTTACACTTCTGCTACCTTGGCTGTAAGGGCTTTGAATTGTCAGTTTCATATGCTTAAATATCAGCAATACTTAATGTCTCTGCTTAAACAGAAAATGTTGACAAATTCTGAATGTTCTGATAACAAGGAAATGCAAGATTTATTGCATGCAGCTGAACAAGTGGGAAAGCATACTTTGCAATGTGGTTTTGATTCACTGGAGGCCTCTTGCAGGGCAGCAGTTATGGGTTTTGTCATTAGAAGGCATGTTTGGTTAAAGGAACAGAATCTGCCTGATCATGTTAAAGCAAAATTATTGGATGCTCCATTGCAGCATGATACTTTGTTTGGTGTTAAGGCAGAAGAGGTGTTGAAGAAAATGGAGGATAAAGCGAAATCCATGCAGACAGTTAAGGATTTCCTGCAGGTACAGCCACCCAGATTTAGCAGGAAATGGCCTTCAAAGAATTGGTCCTTTCCAGTGTCAGGCCACAAAGAGGCAGATACAGACGTCCCAGAGGCAGATCTCAGCCCCAAGGCTCATACAGGCCTAAACAATGGGGTGCTTCTACCTCCAAAAGCGGAGAAGACAAATCACAACCATACAGGAAATGACTTTCCTCTGCCAGATCCAAGCACTTATCTTTTGGCAGCCCCCTTAGGGGGAAAACTCGCACTTTTTTCACCAAATTGGCAAATGATTACCCAGGACAAATGGGTCTTGAACATAGCGTCCCAGGGCTACAGGTTCCACTTTCACACCCTGCCAAGGGCAAAAGGTATGCCAGACCTGCCACAATCAATGGGCAGAGGCACAAAAGCAAATTACATCCCTCATGGACATGAGGGCCATTCAACAAGTACCACAGCAAGAGCAGGGGCAAGGATTTTACTCGAGACTTTTCTTGGTGCCCAGAAAGGACAAAGCCTGGAGACCAATAATTGACCTGTATATACTAAACACGTTTCTGGATGTTCCAAAATTCAAGATGTTGACTCTGCAGCAGCTACTGCCCATGCTGGGCAAGAAGGCTTGGCTCGTAACTTTAAACCTAAAAGAGGCATACCTGCATGTCCCAATCAGGCAATCTTGCAGAAGATATCTCAGATTCATAGCTGGTTCAATGCACTACCAATTCTATGCACTGCCCTTTGGCTTATCTACTGCACCCAGGGTCTTCAAAAAATGCCTGGCACCAGTAATTGCATTTTGCAGACAAAGAGGAATTCAATATATCCTTACTTGGACGACTGCTTTATTCAAGCAGAGAACAAAGACATTCTTCTAAAACATCTGGCGTTTGTAAAAATATTACTAATATGCCTAGGGTACACAGTAAACGAAAAGAAGTCAAAACTAGTACCCTCTCAAGAGATAATATTCCTGGGTGCAAGCTTAAATACAACTGCCCAGATGGCTTATCTCATGCCAGACAAACAAAGGCAACTGACTTCTTACTTCAAAAAGTTGGCAACAAAGACCCAGTTATCTGCAAGGAAAATCCTGCAGGCCTTGTGCTTCATGGCATCCTGCATTCTGCTAATTCCATATGCCAGACTGCATATGAGGAAACTACAATGGCATCTAAAAAGTGTTTGGACTCAACATTGCCACAGCCTGGAAACATTAATTACCCTCATTCCCTGCCTGCAACAGGAGTTTCGATGGTGGACACAGGCCAGTCACTACAACAAGGGTCTGCCATTCACTTTACCCACAGCCAGGCAGACACTAACAACGGATGCATCAGATTATGCCTGAGGGGCCCACATGGCAGGAAAATGTATTCAGGGCACATGGGCCGCAAGCCAGATGTATCTTCATATCAATCAAAAAGAGATGCTAGCTATTCAGAATGCCCTGACAGCTTTGAAGGATCTACTTCATCCAGGACAACTATTGGTAAAGACGGACAATTCTACAGTCATGTGGTACATAAACAAGCAGGGAGGCGCACATTCCTACCCCCTCTGCAGACAAGCAATGACCTTGTGGGACACAGCATTGACTTATCAAGTTCACCTGCAAGCACAATTCCTGCCAGGAAAAATAAATACTCTGGCAGATTTAACTAAGCAGAAACCTCATGGATCCCCACGAGTGGAAACTGGATCCACAAGTCTTCAGCATGATAACAAGGAAATGGGGATGCCCAGACATAGATCTATTTGCCTGCCCTCACAACTGCCAATTACACAGATTTTGCACAAGGATTTATCACAAACAAGCATGGAAAGTGGATGCCCTATCCTTCAGCTGGAAAAATCTAACAGTATATGCCTTTTCTCCACTCCCTCTCCTTCCCAGGTACTCCTAAAGGTCAGACAAGGGAAGCCAAAAATGATATTGATTGCCCCAGACTGGTACCCAATCATAAAGAGCTTGTCACAAGGTCCAGCATGGACATTGCCTCAAACTTCTCACTTACTGACCCAACAAAACAATCAGATCCTGCACAGCCAACTCAGGACCCTAAATCTGGCAGCATGGCGGATAATGTAGCCATTCAGAACACACCTCTTTCAAAAGCTGTTATGGATGTTATCTTGGAGGCCAGGAAGCCCAGCACCAGAAAATCTTATGCAGAAAAATGGAAGAGATTCTGTGCTTGGAGCCAGGAACAAGGCATTGACATGTATGTACCAAATATTCCTGAGATTTTACAATACCGAACTGAGATGCTGGACAAAGGCCTTTCCTTTTCATCAATTAAGATTCATGCCTCTGCCATTTCAGCCCATTACAATACGGAACCACCTATCATTTCTCATCCTTTAATAAGGCAGTACCTCAGAGGGGCCAAAAACAACAGGCCTCCAAGGAGAGCACCAGTACCTGCATGGGACCTCAATTATGTCTTGGAAAAACTCACACTGCCTCCTTTTGAGCCAGCCTGAACAGCTGATATAAAATTCTTATCCTGGAAAACAGCTCTGCTCCTAGCAATAACCTCTGCAAGACGAGTCTCGGAGTGACAGGCACTCATGGCTGTGGAACCTTTTATCATTTTTCATCCAGACAGGGTTTTCGGAGGACAAACCCTACATTTATGTCTAAGGTGGTGTCCAGTGTGGCCCTCAACCAAACCATTCACTTGCCTACCTTTTATCCAAATCCACAGAACAAGGGTGAGAGATTTCTGCATTCTTTGGACATACACAGACAGCTACGCTTCTACTTGGACAGAGCTAAAGCTTTCAGAAAGACTGAGCAACTTTTAGTGGCATATGCTGCAGGATCACAAGGAAAGGCTATCTCAAAACAGACTATTTCTAAATGGATAGGTCATTGCATTCGTTTCTGCTACTCACAGCATGGCAAATCAGTGCCTAAGGGCATTAGGCCACACTCTACTAGAGCAGCAGCCACTTTAGCAGCCTTCCTCAGAGGAGTACCAACCAAAGACATCTTAGAGGCTGCAATTTGGAGTTCAGTGCACACTTTTACAAAGAACTTCCACTTACCTCTCTACTCTAAATCCAGAGCAGGCTTTGCCACTGCAGTTCTGCAGGGCCTCATAGCCTCTCCTAATCCTGTTTAGCCCAGCCACCCATCCTCAGCTTTGGGATTCAACCCAAGAGTAATGACTGCAACGGTGAAACACGATGAACATAGTACAGTTGTGTACCTACCATAAATGTAGATGTTCGAGTGTATTCACTGTTGCAGTCCAGGTTACCCTCCCACCGTCCCCCTTTCATTTGCTGGGTTTTATCTGTACTTCTCTATTCTATACAACCTATGTCGTGTATTTGCTTATAGATGAAGGAAATGTTTACTTTAGTGCATGCATGTTTATTGGCATAATCTATTTAGCCTACCCTTTTGGGGGCACCTGACATCTGGGGCAAGAAAAAACTGAAGAGATTGGCATCGGCAGCATCTTTTATACCCCTGGCGCACTGACGTCAAGGAAGAGGCGACAGCAACCGACGCCAGACCAGGACTTTGGAATTCAGGCCGACTGCAGGTAGCCTGCCAGCAGGATAACCCAAGAGTAATGACTGCAACAGTGAATACACTCAAACATCCACATTTATGGTAGGTACACAACTGTACTTCATTCTATCAACTTTCTAAGTTTGCAAGAGCAATATTTAAAAAGTGTCCCTATTTTGGGCCTTTGTGCTCCATTTATGGCTTTGTCCAGATTTCTTGTTCTAAGAGGTCAAGAGACATGATACACACACATGCACGCACACACACACACACACACACACACACACACACACACACACACACACACACACACACACACACAGCGATTGAGAAATCCTAACAAAGGAACAAATAATGACGGATTTTAAATATTGCTCTTATAAACTTAGTTCTTTTATATTTAGTATATAACTATATATAAACATGTATACGCTGTTATTTTCATTTTAGGGGTCAAATAGGTTGTGTGGCTCCCGATGAATTTTATTTGGTGGGAGAGGGGTCAAAAATTGCTCTTTTGATTGTGAAGGTTGCAGACCCCTGATCTAGGCAGTGTACTTACTGACCAGTAACTGAATTTTACTCAAGCTGATGAGATACTGGCTCTTATTTCTCACTTTCTATTTTTCACACTTAGAGAGCTGAAATTAAGCAGTTGAATAGTGTGTAGCCATCTTGAAAGTCATGGATGTATGTCCTTAAGGAGAATAATAACAATCATGCAGAATTGTATATTCAAAAAGTAACAGAAATTATTCC